>NW_017217135.1:0-12740 GCF_001704415.2 Capra hircus | reverse complement strand
GCTACAGCTCGGGAGGAAAGCGCACGTGCATGCCCCACTCGAGACGAGGACTGACTCCCCTGGGGAGACTCCAGAAGTACCCAAAGACCATGTCAGCACTGGAGAGGAATCCTTAGGTTCCGGCACGGACTCCACACAAGATCTTAGGCCGAGGCATCGATGGGAGAGGAATTCCGAGAGGCCCCCAAGCAACTCGCATGGGGACTGGCCTTTCCTGAGGCCACCAGAGCGGGTCCCTGAGGTCCTCATCCTAAGTCGAGAGCACCTGCCGCAACTCGAGAAATCCAGGAGGTTCTCCCCTCCAGGCGAGATGAGGCCCATTTCCGCAGGCGTCTCGAGCAAATCACACCTAACCTCTGGAACTTCCAAAGGGTCCTTCAACCCTTGCTGCAACTCAAGAAGTTCCCCACATACCGTCTCCACTCGAGAGGAAGCACGAGAGTCCCGCCCACATCCAGAGGAGCCCCGTTTCCGCCTCCTAGCTCGAGAGGATGGATCCTTTCCCTGCGTGGTCGGGAAAGAATTCCCGGCGTTTCCGTCGCAACTCAAGAGGAGGCGCTCTCCACAGGAAAGGCGAGAGGAACTCCAGGGTCGTGCCACCATTCCCAGAGTCCCCCAGATGTCTCAGTCCATTCCAGGGAAACCTGTTTTCCCTGCACTGCCTCGACTTTCAAGACGAGGATGGACTCACACCACGGTGGCACGTGGGACAGCCCTGTGGGAAAGCCTCGTGGGAAAGCCTCGTGGAAAGCCTCGAGGGAAAGCCACAGATCCCTTGATCCACGCGAAGGGAATCGTGACTCTGCTCCTACAGCTCGAGAGGAAACCGCACGTTCATGCCCCCACTCGAGACGAGGACTGACTCCCCTGGGGAGACTCCAGAAGTACCCCAAGATCCATGTCAGCACTGGAGAGGAATCCTCAGGTTCCGGCACCTGCTGGGAGCCAGTGTGAGGAATCCTGCCCATGACAAGGTCATGAGGAAGGAAGCTGACATATGCAAGGCGTGCTCAGACTTCAGGGACCCCTCTGCAAATTCCTAAGCACGTACCCCAACTAAAATCTGCCGGCTTTTGTGCTCTGTTTTTCCACTCTTCTGACATTTTCTGGAAAAATTCAATTCAGGGCTTTAGTCTTCTGCATTTGAAAGAGTGTTTCAATCCAAAAACCCCTCCGATGGCTTTCTAGCCTGCCTGCAGGACTCGTACAGCTGCGCATGTGATTGTTTGAGGCCTCCTGACCACAGGAGGCACAGGAAGCTTAAAACATCCTAGGAATGTAGGAGCTTCCGAGGAGTCAAAATCTTTAGAATAGGACTGATTAATGGTTTCATTTTTTGGGTCAATGCTTGCTGCCAAATTTTCATATCCTTTATTTTTAGATATAGTTGGTATATAGAAAAACAAGTAGTAGACCTGGTATTAGCAACATTAGATCTTTGAGTTAAGTACCTTCTTTGTTATATCCCACTCCACCTTTGTTCTATAGAGATGTAACTTTAATGCTTTAAGGAGATGCAGATTAAAAAAAAAAACACTTCAGGGGAAACAAAATTAACATTCATTAAGGAAGAGAGCCAAAAAGTGTTAACAAGCCTCTTGGCCAAAAGATAATGTAAATCACCTGAGACCTTTTGTATACAAAATGATATACGGAAAGAATCTGGGTTGTGAACGCTACATAATTTTGTGTTACCCATTGATCTCCGTGTTTTATCAAAAGTATAAAAGGCCTTCTGAACAATAAAGGATGGGGGCCAGTTTCTCGAACTAGTCTCTCGGCCTGGTTTCTTGGGATTCTGGGCTCCCCCCATGTCTCTCTCTCTCTCTTCTTCTCTCCCCTTCCCTCTCTCTGCTGTTTACTTTAACTTCAGGCTGAATCTCCATCTGGGGCGCGGAGGCTCGCCAGGTCTACTTACTTGCCCCGGCTGTTAAGACCCGCACGAAAGGGAGCTTAAGGTGAGGCACCCTTAGATATTCAAGCGGGCGCCGGTGCCCAACGTAGATGGTGCAAATTCCTTGTCTGGAATTTTATTGGCCTTCCGCGTAAACCAAGCTATTCAGCCCTCTTCCTCCACTTAATCTTCTTACTACACTATAGTTTCTTAATCTAATCTTACATTAATAAACAAACAAGTCTTTCCACACCAACGCCGTCCACCCTTCGAATTCCCTGGATCCACCGGGGCTGGACCCCGGCAAGTGGTGCCTGGAACAGGCTATTCGAAGGTAGGTTCCTCGGAGCAAAAGCTCCCCCCGGAGCACTCTCTGTTGCTCCCCCCGGAGCACTCTCTGTTGCTCCCCCGGAGTGACTTAATCACTCCCCCCGGAGTACTTTCGGGTACTCCCCCAGTGTTGAGTGTTCGGGACGGCTAGGACCCCACTCAGGGTGCCGCGGACCCCCCTGTAGGATAGACAGGGTGAGGACGAGTGGGAAGTGTTCAAGGGTTTAAGAGAAACCTGGTGCTCTAGAGGTTGAAAAGAAACCTGCTATCTTAGGGTTTAAAACAAAACCCCCTTGGCTAAGGTAAAACCTTTTGTCAAGGCAGACTTTTCTATAACTCTTAATTTTCTGACACGGGTAACAATGACTCAAAACAATGACACCTCTTTATACAAGTAATTTTGTAACTGTTAAACAAAAAAGACAAATTAAAGATTAAAAGGCTCGTGTTTACGAGACCAATGTCCTTGGTTTCCAGAAAAGAGATTTAGATACTTGGATAAAGGTAATAAAACAGCTAAAAACTAATTATACTTTGCATGGGCCTGTAAATGCTTTTGCTCTGTAAAATATTATTACAAATGTTCTGGACCCCCGTCATGAGGCTGTTAGTTAGATAGCCTATGGGAGAGACTATAGCAGTGGATCGTAGTGGGTCTCCACCTATTACGCAGATCATATTTTCTGCCATTGGCAAACAAAAGTAGAGAGACTGTACTCTTCCTCCCGAGGAAGGAGGGTGCTTATAGGACGCAGCGGCCGAGCGCCCTGGAGAGCCCCCTCCCCCTCTACACAAACCAAACCTTTAAAAGAGTTGTCTTATTTAAGGCGACCACTGCAACCTCTGCTTGCGCCTCCCCAGCGCTTAAGAAACTCCCCACTTTATATCCAAAGCCTCCCAGAACATTGCTTAAGTTTGAAAACGATAGTGACAATATTTTTGAGCAAAAGAGCTTTTAAAACAGAGCTTGTTCCTTGCATAAAATCCCCTCAGGAGGGGCCTCACCCAACAAAAAAAAGAAAAAGGAAGAAAAACAGGAAAAAAAAAGAAAAATATTCGTAATAAAAAGGACTTAACAAATGCAAAATGTTTCTCTTGAGGCCAAATAGAACATTTTTTGCCAAAATGTCTTGCTAAACAGAGATAACAAGCCGTACCAAACAACCCCAGGTAGCTCAGGCCTGGACCTCAGTTCCACCACCTAAATAATAATAGCTCCTGACTCAGATTCCAGTGGCTAGTCCCCTGCCTGAGGACATTGTAAGACTTGTGCTGGGGCATAGCTTGCTTTCTTTTCAAAAAATTTCGGTAGTGTCTTGTGTAGTAAATTCTGATTATACTAAAAAAAATTGAAGTTTTGATATTGCCACCTGCTAAAACTGTGCAATTAAAATTTAAAAATAGCACAGCTTTTGCTTTTACCTTATTACCAGACAGAAAAACCAGACAGAAAAAGCCCCAGAGGATCTAGATCTAGCTTTTTGGGTGCAAAAAATTGCAGCTTCTAGGCCTTTAAAAGATTTTTTAAAGATATAAAATGTCATGGCTGTTAGACAATAGACAAGACGTTTCTTACATTGCTGAGAGACTAGCGCAGCTCCTGGACAACATATACTACTGAAAAGGAGTTGGTGGGATTAGAAAAGGTGGTATGCAGGATAAAAATGCTATAGAGTAAGAGGTGAGAGAGAGTTTAAAACCTTGGTGAATAGTGAGCTCCCCGTTGCTGGAAGTATTCAAGCAAAGATTAAATGGTTACTTGTCATCTAAAAGGCTATAGACCAGATTTGGGTTATAAAAAGATCATTAAAAAAGCTTTTCTTGCTTCTTATATTTGGGTCTGCCAAAAGTTTTAAAACTGATAATGTCCTTTTAAAGCTGCTGAGAGATTGTTTACTAACTTTAAATGATTTCCAAAAATTATTAGGTGATATTAATTGGATATGCCCACATTTAAAACTGACTTTTGTAGATTTAAAGCCTTTTGTTTGATTGCTGAAAAATAACAATCCTAATCCCAGTTCTAAGAAAAAGTTGACTAGTGTGACACAGTTGGCTTTCGTTAAAGTGAATGAGGCTTTAAATGATCAGTTAATTAAGATTAATATTGCCAAAAAAGGAGATTAAATTATTCTTGCCACAAAATGTATACCTACAGGATGCTTGTGACAAGAAGGCCCATTGGTTCCATCTAATGACCCCCCCAAAAATAGTTTTATCTTATCCCAACTTGGTGGAACAATGGCCTCTGCCTAAGAAAAAATTACTGACATATTAATTTAAAAGATTAATTCAAGCATACTGATTTATTAAATTGTTCAGTAAAGAGCCATCAAAAATTGTAATTCCATATAACAAAAAACAACTTGATGCTTTTCAAATGTTTGCTGATTGGCAGATTGCTATAGGAAATTCTTGTGATCAGATCTTGCATCATTTACCCTCACGTGCTTTGTTAATTCAAAAATTAAAAAAGGAGAAATTAAGTATAGTTTTCCCCCATCAGATTTTACAACATGTTCTCTTTGTAATAAGTTAAATGCTGATTCGTTTGGAACAGTAAAATAAAAAGCCATTGGTAAAGCAAAAAGATCTCCAGATAACAAAAAGATCCCGACCCAGAATTTGCTGCGGGTCGAGGAAGTGTTTATATTTTTTCCACAGGGTGCAGATTCGTCAATTTGGATCCCGGACAGACTGATTCGCCACAAAAGAAAAAGGGAACTTCTCTGCCGCCACCGCCGCGGGAAACAGCCGTGCACCAAAAGCTGCGGGCGGGCCAGCCTGACTGACGGAACCCAGTGCACCGCACTCGCAGCCCGTTACAGCGCCAGTGTCAGAGGGCGGGGTGAAGGCCGCTGCTCCCACCGGCAGAAGAGGCAAAAGAAACATCAAGATCCCGGCGGGACTAACAGCTGCTGCAGCGCAAACTCCAACCAGAAAATGACTCTATTTACTCTATTTTGGCTTGTCTATCCTCTCCTTATGTTCTTCTTTTCACCAATGATTCCAGAAAACTTAACGTACCTAATGTAGCAACTTGTGAACCATGGATGTTTTCATCTTGTTTAACTCCTCAAAGTAATGTCTGCTCTTTTGTGGTTTTAAAGATGTCCTGTAACTGTAACAACTTATTGATATGATAATTATGTTCTTGCTGTGTTACAATAACTGTTATTGTTACTATGGCAGCGGTCATTGACTCAACAAGTGTAAATGCCCAATATGTTAAAAAATCAAGTTTTAGGTGTTTTGGAACAGCTCAGATATTAGTTTAGACTTAGGGAAACTGCATAACCAGATTCAGACCTTGGAACACTCCCGATTAGATTTTACCACCGCAGGAGAAGCCAATGACTTTTTCCACACTTTCTCTAACTTCATTTCTGGAAAGACTATTCTGTCTACTCTTTATAATCTTGCTCCTCGTAATCATTCTTCCCTGTATTGTCTAGATTCTTCGGCAGAGCATTCGGAATCTCGCGACCGAACTGCACCTGATTTTAAACAAAAATAATTAATTATTTAAAATAAAAAAGGGTGAGATGCTGGGAGCCAGTGTGAGGAATCCCGCCCGTGACAAGGTCATGAGGAAGGAAGCTGACATACGCAAGGCGTGCTCAGACTTCAGGGACCCCTCTGGAAATTCCTAAGCACGTACCCCAACAAAAATCTGCCGGCTTTTCTGCTCTGCTTTTCCACTCTTCTGACATTCTCTGGAAAAAGTCAAATCAGGGCTTTAGTCTTCTGCATTTGAAAGAGTGTTTCAATCCAAAAACCCCTCCGATGGCTTTCTAGCCTGCCTGCAGGACTCGTACAGCTGCGCATGTGATTGTTTGAGGCCTCCTGACCGCAGGAGGCACAGGAAGCTTAAAACATCCTAGGAATGTAGGAGCTTCCGAGGAGTCAAAATCTTTAGAATAGGACTGATTAAAGGTTTCATTTTTTGGGTCAATGCTTGCTGCCAAATTTTCATATCCTTTATTTTTAGATATAGTTGGTATATAGAAAAACAAGTAGTAGACCTGGTATTAGCAACATTAGATCTTTGAGTTAAGTACCTTCTTTGTTATATCCCACTGCACCTTTGTTCTATAGAGATGTAACTTTAATGCTTTAAAGGAGATGCAGATTAAAAAAAAAAAACACTTCAGGGGAAACAAAATTAACATTCATTAAGGAAGAGAGCCAAAAAGTGTTAACAAGACTCTTGGCCAAAAGATAATGTAAATCACCTGAGACCTTTTGTATACAAAACTGATATACGGAAAGAATCTGGGTTGTGAACGCTACATAATTTTGTGTTACCCATTGATCTCCGTGTTTTATCAAAAGTATAAAAGGCCTTCTGAACAATAAAGGATGGGGGCCAGTTTCTCGAACTAGTCTCTCGGCCTGGTTTCTTGGGACTCTGGCTCCCCCCATGTCTCTCTCTCTCTCTTCTTCTCTCCCCTTCCCTCTCTCTGCTGTTTACTTTAACTTCAGGCTGAATCTCCATCTGGGGCGCGGAGGCTCGCCAGGTCTACTTACTTGCCCTGGCTGTTAAGACCCGCACGAAAGGGAGCTTAAGGCGAGGCACCCTTAGATATTCAAGCGTGAGCCGGTGGCCCAACGTAGATGGTGCAAATTCCTTGTCTGGAATTTTATTGGCCTTCCGCGTAAACCAAGCTATTCAGCCCTCTTCCTCCACTTAATCTTCTTACTACACTATAGTTTCTTAATCTAATCTTACATTAATAAACAAACAAGTCTTTCCACGCCAACGCCGTCCACCCTTCGAATTCCCTGGATCCACCGGGGCTGGACCCCGGCAGGCACCGACTCCACACAAGGTCTTAGGCCCTGGCATCGACGGGAGAGGAATCCCGAGAGGCCCCGAGCAACTCGCAAGGGGACTGGCCTTTCCTGAGGCCACCAGAGCGGGTCCCAGCGGTCCCCGTCGTAAGGCGAGAGCACGTACCGCAACTCGAAAAAATCCAGGAGATTCTCCCCTCCAGGGGAGATGAGGCCCATTTCCGCTAAGGCGTCTCGACTCTAGACACACCTAACCTCTGGAATTCCAAAGGATCCTTCACACCCTTGCTGCAACTCAAGAAGTTCCCCAACATACCCGTCTCCACTCGAGAGGAAGCACGAGAGTCACGCCCACATCCAGAGAGCCCCGTTTCTGCCTCCAAGTTCGAGAGGAGGGATCCTTTTTGCTGCGTGGTCGGGAAAGAATTCCCGGCGTTCCCGTCGCATCTCAAGAGGAGGCGCTGTCCACAGGAAAGGCGACAGGAACTCCAGGGTCGTGCCACCATTCCCAGAGTCCCCCAGATGTCTCAGTCCATTCCAGGGAAGCCTGTTTCCCCGGCACTGCCTCGACTTTCAAACCGAGGATCGACTGACACCACGGTGGCACGTGGGACATCACTGGGGGAAAGCATCGTTGGAAAGCCTGGTGGGAAAGCCTGGTGGGAAAGCCTAATGGGAAAGCCTCGAGGGAAAGCCACAGATCCCTTGATCCAAGCGAAGGGAAGCGTGACACTGCTGCTACAGCTCGGAGGAAAGCGCACTTGCATGTCCACACTCGAGACCAGGACTGACTCCCCTGGGGAGACTACAGAAGTACCCCAAGATCCATGTCAGCCCTGGAGAGGAATCCTCAGGTTCCGGCACAGACTCCACACAAGGACTTAGGCCCCGGCATCGAGGGGAGAGGAATCCCGAGAGGCCCCCGAGCAACTCGTATGGGGACCTGCCTTTCCTGAGGCCACCAGAGCGGGATCCTGATGTCCCCGTTGTAAGTCGAGAGCACCTGCCGCAACTCGAGAAAATCCAGGAGGTTCTCCCTTCCAGGCGAGATGAGGCCCTTTCCACTGAGGCATCTCGAGGCTAATCACACCAAACCTCTGGAACTTCCAAAGGGCCCTTCACACACTTGCTAAAAATAAAGAAGTTCGCCGACATACCCGTCTCCACTCGAGAGGAAGCACGAGAGTCCCGCCCACATCTAGAGGAACCCCGTTTCCGCCTCCTAGCACGAGAGGAGGTATCCTTTGGCCTGATTGGTCGGGAAAGAATTCCCGGCGTTCCCGTCGCATCTCAAGAGGAGGCACTCTCCACAGGAAAGGCGAGCGGAACTCCAGGGTCGTGCCACAATTCCAGAGTCCCCCAGATGTCTCAGTCCATTCCAGGGAAACCTGTTTCCCTACACTGCCTCGAATTTCAGGACGAGGATCCACTCACACCACGGTGGCACGTGGGACAGCCCTTTGGGAAATCCTTGAGGGAAAGCCACAGATCCCTTGATCCATGCGAAGAGAAGCGTGACACTGCTGCTACAGCTCAGGAGGAAAGCGCACCTGCATGCCCCCACTCGAGACGAGGGACTGACTCCCCTGGGGAGACTCCAGAAGTACCCCAAGATCTATGTCAGCACATGGAGAGGAATCCTCAGGTTCCGGCACCGACTCCACACAAGGTCTTAGGCCCCGGCATCGACGGGAGAGGATTCCCGAGATGCGCCCCGAGCAACTCGCATGGGGACTGGCCTTTCCTGAGGCCACCAGAGCGGGTCCCTGAGTTCCCCCGTCCTAAGTCCGTAGCACCTGCCTGCAACTTGAGAAAATCCAGGAAGTTCTCCCTTCCAGGCGAGATGAGGAACATTTCCGCTGAGGTGTCTCAAGGCTAATCACACCTAACCTCTGGAACTTACAAAGGGTCCTTCACACCCTTGCTGCAACTCAAGGAGATCCCCAACATACCCGTCTCCATTCGAGAGGAAGCACGAGAGTCCCGCCCCAAATTCAGAGGAGCCCCGTTTCCGCCTCCTAGCTCGAGAGGAGGGATCCTTTCCCTCAGTGATCGGGAAAGAGTTACCAGTGTTCCCGGCGGCATCTCAAGAGGAGGCGATCTCCACAGGAAAGGCGAGAGGAACTCCAGGGTCGTACCACCATTCCTTGAGTCCCCCAGATGTCTCAGTCCATTCCAGGGAAACCTGTTTTCCCTGGCACTGCCTCTACTTTCAAGCCGAGGATGGACTCACACCACGGTGGCACGTGGGACAGCCCTGTGGGAAAGCCTCGTGGGAAAGCCTCGAGAGAAAGCCTCGTGGGAAAGCCTCAAGGGATGCCACAGTTGCTTTGATTCACGCGAAGGGAAGCGAGACACTGCTGCTACAGCTCGGGAGGAAAGCGCACGTGCATGCCCCCACTCGAGACGAGGACTGACTCCCCTGGGAGACTCCAGAAGTAGCCCGAGATCCACGTCAGCACTGGAGAAGAATTCTCACATTCCGTCACCAACTCCAAACAAGGTTTTAGGCCCCGGCATCGACGGGAGAAGAATCCCGAGAGGCCCCGAGCAACTAGCATGGGGACTGGCCTTTCCTGAGGACATCAGAGCGGGTCCCTGAGGTCCCCGGCATAAGTCGAGAGCAACTGCCGCAACTCGAGAAAATCCAGGAGGTTCTCCCCTCCAGGCGAGATGAGGCCCGTTTTCCTCTGTGGCGTCCCCAGGCTAATCACACCTAACCTCTGGAACTTCAAAAAACGTCCTTCACATCCTTGCTGCAACTCAAGAAGTTCCCCGACATACCCGTCTCCACTCGAGAGGAAGCACGAGAGTCCCGCCCACATCCAGAGGAGCCCCGTTTCCGCCTCATAGCTCGAGAGGAAGGATCTTTCCCTGTGTGGTCGGGAAAGAATTCCCGGCGTTCCCGTCGCATCTCAAGAAGGAGGCGCTCTCCACAGGAAAGGAGAGAGGAACTCCAGGGTCGTGCCACCATTCCCAGAGTCCCCCAGATGTCTCAGTCCATTCCAGGGAAACCTGTTTTCCCTGCACTGCCTCGACTTTCAAGCCAAGGATCGACTCACACCACGGTGGCACGTGGGACAGCCCTGTGGGAAAGCCTCGAGGGAAAGCCTCATGGGAAAGCCTCGAGGGAAAGCCCCAGTTGCTTTGATCAACCCGAAGGGAAGTGTGACACTGCTGCTACAGCTCGGGAGGAAAGCGCACGTGCATGCCCCAACTCGAGACGAGGACTGATTCCCCTGGGGAGACTCCAGAAGTACCCCAAGATCCACGTCAGCACTGGAGATGAATCCTCACGTTCCGGCACCGACTCCAAACAAGGTCTTAGGCCCCGGCATCGACGGGAGAGGAATCCCGAGAGGCCCCGAGTAACTAGCATGGGGACTGGCCTTTCTGAGGATATCAGAGCGGGTCCCTGAGATCCCGGTCATAAGTCGAGAGCACCTGCACCAACTCGAGAAATTCCAGGAGGTTCTCCCCTCCAGGCGAGAAGAGGCCCATTTCCCCTGAGGCGTCCCAGGCCTAATCACACCTAAACTCTGGAACTTCCAAAAACGACCTTCACATCCTTGCTGCAACACAAGAAGTTCCCCGACATACCCGTCTCCACTCGAGAGGAAGCACGAGAGTCCCGCCCACATCTAGAGGAGCCCCGTTTCCGCCTCATAGCTCGAGAGAAGGATCTTTCCCTGCATGGTCGGGAAAGAATTCCTGGGGTTCCCGTCGCATCTCAAGAGGAGGCGCTCTCCACTGGAAAGGATAGAGGAACTCCAGGGTCGTGCCACCATTCCCAGAGCCTTCCAGATTTCTCAGTCCATTCCAGGGAAACCTGTTTTCCCTGCACTGCCTCGACTTTCAAGCCGAGGATCGACTCACATCACGGTGGCACGTGGGACAGCCCTGTGGGAAAGCCTGGTGGGAAAGCCTGGTGGGAAAGCCTCATGGGAAAAGCCTCGAAGGAAAGCCACAGATCCCTTGATCCACGCAAAGGGAAGCGTGACAAGCTGCTACAGCTCGGGAGGAAAGCGCACGTGCATGCCCCCACTCGAGACGAGGACTTTCTCCCCAGGGGAGACTCCAGAAATCCCCCAAGCTCCATGTCAGCACTGGGAGAGGAATCCTCAGGTTCCGGGCACCGACTCCAAACAAGGTCTTAGGACCCGGGCATCGACGGGAGAGGAATCCCAAGAGGCCCCACGCTTCTCGCATGGGGACTGGCCTTTCCTGAGGCCACCAGAGCGGGTCCCTGAGGTCCCCGTCGGAAGTCGAGAGCACCTGCCACAACTCGAGAAAATCCAGGAGGTTCTCCCCTCCAGGCGAGATGAGGCCCATTTCCGCTGAGGAGTCTCGAGGCTAATCACACCTATCCTCTGGAACTTCCAAAGGGTCCTTCACACCCTTACTGCAACTCAAGAAGTTGCCTCGACATACCCCGTCTCCACTCGAGAGGAGCACGAGAGTCCCGCCCAAATCCAGTGGAGCCCCGTTTCCGCCTTACTTAGCTCGAGAGGAGGGATCCTTTCCCTGCGTGGTCGGGAAAGAATTCCCGGCGTTCCCGTCGCATCTCAAGAGGAGGCGCTCTCCACAGAAAAAGGCGAGAGGAACTCCAAGGTCTTGCCACCATTCCAAGAGTCCCCCAGATGTCTCAGTCCATTCCAGGGAAACCTGTTTTCCCTGCACTGCCTCGAATTTCAAGCCGAGGATCGACTCACACTACGGTGGCACGAGGGACAGCCTGTGGGAAAGCCTCGTGGCAAAGCCCTTGTGTGAAAAGCCTCGAGGGAAAGCCACAGATCCCTTGATCCACGCGAAGGGAACCGTGACACTCTGCTACAGCTCTGGAGGAAAACGCACCTGCCTGCCCCCACACGAGACGAGGACTGACTTCCCTGTGGAGACTCCAGAAGTAGCCCAAGATCCATGTCAGCACTGGAGAGGAATCCTCAGGTTCCGGAACCGACACCGAACAAGGTCTTAGGCCTGGCATCGATGGGAGAGGAATCCCGAAAGGCCCTAGAGCAACTCGCATGGGAATGGCCTTTCCTGAGGCCACCAGAGCGGGTCCCTGAGGACCCCGTCGTAAGTCGAGAGCGCCTGCCGCAACTCGAGAAAATCCAGGAGGTTCTCCCTTCCAGGCGAGATGAGGCCCATTTCTGCTGAGATGTCTCGAGGCTAATCACACCTAACCTCTGGAAGTTCCAAAGGTCCTTCACACCCTTTCTGCAACTCAAGAAGTTCCCCGACATACCCGTTTCCACTCGAGAGGAAGCACGAGAGTCCCGCCCACATCCAGAGGAGCCCCGTTTCCGCCTCCTAGCTCGAGAGGAGGGATCCTTTCCCTGCGTGGTCGGGAAAGAATTCCCGGCGTTTCCGTCACATCTCAAGAGGGGCGCTCTCCACAGGAAAGGCGAGAGGAACTCCAGGGTCGTGCCACCATTCCCAGATCCTCCAGATGTCTTCAGTCCATTCCAGGGAAACAGCAGTGTCACGCTTCCCTTCGCGTAGATCAAAGGATTCGTGGATTTCCCTCGAGGCTTTACGAGGCTTTCCCACGAGGCTTTCCCACAGGGCTGTCCCACGTGCCACCATGGTGTGAGTCGATCCTCGCTTGAAAGTCGAGGCAGTGCAGGAAACAGGTTTCCCTGGAATGGACTGAGACATCTGGGGACTCTGGGAATGTGGCACAACCCTGGAGTTCCTCTCGCCTTTCCTGTGGAGTGCG
>NW_017217134.1:0-12741 GCF_001704415.2 Capra hircus | reverse complement strand
ACATTATTGGAGGAACAAGAAATAATGGTGATATAGAGAAAACGATGTTGAAAAATACGAGTAAATATCCAAAACTAGGTCTAACTCTTGAGATCAGCTTGAGAGGAGTGGAAGGCGATCTGAGTCTGCATATAAATGTTAAAGGACTTTGTAAAAGTTGTTCCTATGTGGGATACAACAGAATTACAGCCTAATAACGTATCGTTCCAAGTTTCATTAAATAAGTGGGCCCTGGTGGGAAAAGCCTCGTGGGAAAGCCTTGAGGGAAAGCCACAGATCCCTTGATCCACACGAAAGGAAGCGTGACAGCTGCTACAGCTCGGGAGGAAAGCACAAGTGCATGCCACCACTCGAGATGAGGACTGACTCCCCTGGGGAGACTCCAGAAGTACCCCAAGGTCCATGTCAGTACTGGAGAGGAAACCTCAGGTTCCCGCACCGACTCCACAAAGGTCTTAGGCCCCGGCATCGACGGGAGAGGAATCCCGAGAGGCGCCCGAGCAACTCGCATGGGGACTGGCCTTTCCTGAGGCCACAGAGAGGGTCCATGAGGTCCCCGCCGTAAGTCGAGAGCACCTGCCGCAACTCGAGAAAATCCAGGAGGTTCTCCCTCCAGGCGAGATGAGGCCCATTTCCGCTGAGGCGTCTCGAGGCTAATCACACTAACCTCTGGAACTTCCAAAGGGTCCTTCACACGCTTGCTGCAACTCATGAAGTTCCCCGACATACCCGTCTCCACTCGAGAGGAAGCACGAGAGTCCGCCCACATCCAGAGGAGCCCCGTTTCTGGCCTGATAGATCCAGAGGAGGGATCCTTTCCCTGCGTGGTCGGTAAAGAATTCCCGGCATTCCGGCGCATCTCAAGAGGAGGCCCTCTCCACAGGAAAGGCACAATGAACTCGAGGGTCGTGCCACCATTCCCAGAGTCCGCCAGAAATTCCTTGTCGGGAATTTTATTGGCTTTCCGCGTAATCCTTGCTATTCAGCCTTTTTCCTCCAGTTAATCTTCTTACTACCTATAATTTCTTAATCTAATCTTACATTAATAAATACACAAGACTTTCCACGTCAACGCCATCCATCCGTCGAATTCCCTGGATGCAGCGGGCCTGGCACCTGCACACTGAGCTATCTGGGGGACTCTTGGAATGATGTCACGACACTGGAGTTTCTCTCGCCTTTCCTGTGGAGAGCGCCTCCTCATGAGATGCGACGGGAACACCGGGAATTCTTTCCGGAACATACAAGGAAAGGATACCTGACCGCGGAGGTACGAGGCGGAAACGGGGCTCCTCTGCATGTGGGCGGGACTCTAGTGCTTCCTCTCGAGTGGAGTCAGGTATGTTGGGGAACTTCTTGAGTTGTAGCAAGTGTGTGAAGGACCCTTTGGAAGTTCCAGAGGTTAGGTATGATTAGCCTCCAGACGCCTCAGAGGAAAAGGGCCTCATCTCGCCTGGAGGGGAGAACCTCCTGGATTTTCTCGAGTTTCGGCTGGTGCTTTCGACTTACGACGGGGACCTCAGGGACCCGCTCTGGTGGCCTCAGGAAAGGCCAGTCCCCATGCGAGTTGCTCGGGGCCTCTCGGGATTCCTCTCCCTTCGACGCCGGGGTCCTAAGACCTTGTGTGGAGTCGGTGCCGGAACCTGAGGATTCCTCTCCAGTGCTGACATGCATCTTGCGTTGTTTCTGGAGTCCTCCCCAGGGGAGTCAGTCCTCGTCTCGAGTGGGGGCATGCACGTTCGCTTTCCTCCCGAGCTGTAGCAGAACTGTCACGATTCCCTTCGCGTGGATCAAGGGATCTGTGGCTTTCTCCTCGAGGCTTTCCCACGAGGCTTTCCCACAAGTCTGTCCCACGTGCCACAATCGTGTGAGTCGGTCCTCCCGCGTGAACGTCGAGGCAGTGCAGGGTAAACAATTTCCTCTGGAAAGGACTGAGACATCTGGGGGACTCTTGGAATGGTGGAACGACCCTGGAGTTCCTCTCACCTTTCTTGTGGAGCGTGCCTCCTCTTGAGATGCGACAGGTACGACAGGAATTTTCCCCGGCCAATCAGGGAAATGATCGCTCATCTTGAGCCAGGAGGGGGAATTGGGGCTCCTCTGGATGTGGGTGGTACCCTGTTGATTCCTATGGAGTGACGACGGGTCTCTTGTGGAACCTCTTGAGTTGCAGCTAGGGTGTGAAGGACCCTTTGGAAGTTCCAGAGGTTAGGTGTGATTAGCGTCGAGACGCCTCAGTGGAAATGGGCCTCATCTCGCCTGGAGGGAGAACTAATGGATTTTCTCTAGTTTGCGGCAGGTGCTCTCGACTTACGACGGGGACCTCAGGGACCCGCTCTGGTGGCCTCAGGAAAGGCCAGGCGCCATGCGAGTTGCTCGGGGGCTCTCAGGATTCCTCTCCCTTCGATACCGGGGCCTAAGACCTTGTGTGGAGTCGGTGCCGGAACCTGAGGATTCCTCTCCAGTGTGGACATGGATCTTGGGGTACTTCTGGAGTCTCCCCAGGGGAGTTAGTCGTCGTCTTGTGTGGGGGCATGAACGTGCGCCTTTCCTCCCGAGCTGTAGCAGCAGTGTCACGCTTCCCTTTGCATGGATCAAGGGATCTGTGGCTTTCCCTCTTGGCTTTCCCACGAGGCTTTCCCACAGGGCTGTTTCATGTGCATCGTGGTGTGAGTCGATCTTCGGCTAGAAAATTCGAGGCAGTGCAGGGAAATCAGGTTTCCCTGAAATGGACTGAGACATCTGGGGGACTCTGGGGAATGGTGGCACGACCCTGGAGTTCCTCTCGCCTTTCCTGTGGAGAGCGCCTCCTCTTGAGATGCGCCAGGAACGCCAGGAATTCTTTCCTGACTACGCAGGGAAAGGATCCCTCCTCTCGAGCTAGGAGGCGGAAACGGGGCTCCTCTGGATGTGGGCGGGTCTCTGGTGCTTCCTCTCGTGTGGAGACGGGTATGTCGGGGAACTTCTTGAGTTGCAGCAAGGGTGTGAAGGACCCTTTGGAAGTTCCAGAGGTTAGGTGTGATTAGACTCGGAGACGCCTCAGCGGAAATGGACCTCATCTCGCCTGCAGGGGAGAACCTCCTGGATTTTCTCGAGTTTCAGCAGGTGCTCTCCAGTTACGACCGGGACTTATGTAACCCGCTCTGGTCCACTCAGGAAATGCCAATCGACTTGCGAGTTGCTAAGGGGCCTCTCGGGATTCCTCTCCGGTCGATGACGGGGCCTAAGACCTTGTTTGGAGTCGGTGCCCGAACCTGAGGTTTCTTCTCCAGTGCTAACATGGATCTTGGGGTACTACTGGAGTCTCCACAGGGGAGTCATCTTCGTCTCCAATGGGGGCATGCACGTGCGCTTTTCTCCCGAGCATTAGGAGCAGAGTCAATTTTCCCGTTGGGTTGATCAAGGGGTTTCTTGTTTTCCCTGAGGCTTTCCCTCGAGGCTTTCCCACGAGGCTTTCCCACAGGGCTGTCCCACGTGCCACCATCGTGTGAGTCGGTCCTCCGCGTGAATGTCGAGGCAGTGCAGGGTAAACAAGTTCCTCTGGAAAGGACTGAGACATCTGGGGGACTCTTGGAATGGTGGAACGACCCTGGAGTTCCTCTCACCTTTCTTGTGGAGCGTGCCTCCTCTTGAGATGCGACAGGTACGACAGGAATTCTTTCCCGGCCAATCAGGGAAAGGATCCCTCACATTGAGCTAGGAGGGGGAATTGGGGCTCCTCTGGATGTGGGTGGTACCCTGGTGATTCCTATGTAGTGGCGACGGGTCTCTCGTGGAACTTCTTGAGTTGCAGCTATGGTGTGAAGGACCCTTTGGAAGTTCCAGAGGTTAGGTGTGATTAGCCTCGAGACGTCTCAGTGGAAATGGGCCTCATCTCGCCTGAAGGGGAGAATCTCCTTCATTTTCTCGAGTTGTGGGCAGGTGCTCTCGACTTACGATGAGGACCACAGGGACCCGTTCTGTTGGCCTTAGGAAAGACCATTCCCCATGCGAGTTGCTAGAGGGCCTCTTGGGATTCCTCACCGGTACATGCCGGGGCCCAAGACCTTGTTTGGAGTGGGGGCCAGAACCTGAGTATTGCTCTCCAGTGCTGACATGTTTTTGGGATACTTCTGAAGTCTCCCAAGGTGAATCAGTCCTCGTCTCGAGTGGGGGCATGCGCATGCGCATGCCCCTTCCTCCCGAGCTGTAGCAGCAGTGTCATGCTTCCCGTCGCGTGTATCAATGGATCTGTGGCTTTTCCTCTAGGCTTTTCCTAGAGGCTTTCCCACGAGGCTTTCCCACAGGGCTGTTCCCCGTGCCACCGTGGTGTGAGGCGATCCTCGGCATGAAAGTTTAGGCACTCTGTAAAAACAAGATCCTCTGGAATGGACTGAGACATCTGGGGACGCTTGAAATGGTGGCACGACCATGGAGTTCCTCTCTCCCTTCCTGTGGAGAGCGCCTCCACCTGAGATGCGACGGGAATGCCGGAAGTTCTTTCCCGACCAAGCAGGGAAAGGATCCCTCATCTCTAGCTAGGAGGATGAAACGGGGCTACTCTGGATGTGGGCAGGACCCTCGTGTTTCCTCTCGAGTGGAGATGGGAATGTCGGGGAACTTCTTGAGTTGCAGCAAGGGTGTGAAGGACCCTTTGGAAGTTCCAGAGATTAGATGTAATTAGCCTCGAGACACCTCATTGGAAATGGGCCTCATCTCGCCTGGAGGGGAGAACCTCCTGGATTTTCTCGAGTTGCGGCAGGTGCTCCCTGACTTACGACGGGGACCTCAGGGACCCGCTCTGGTGGCTTCATCAAAGGCCAGTCCCCATGCCAGATGCTGGGGGGCTTCTCTTGATAACTCTCCTGTTGATGCCCGGGCCGAACAACTTGTGTGGATTCGGGGCCGGAACCTGAGGTTTCCTCTGCAGTGCTGACATGGATATTGGGGTTCTTCTGGAGTCTCCCCTGGAGAGTCCATCCTCCTCTCAAGTGAGGGCACGCACGTGTGCTTTCCTCCCGAGCTGTAGCAGCAGGGTCACGCTTCCCGTCGTGTGGATCAAGGGATCTGTGGCTTTCCCTGGAGGCTTTCCCACGAGGCTTTCTCACAGGGCTTTCCCTCGTGCCACCGTGGTGTGAGTTGATCCTCAGCGTGAAAGTCGAGGCAGTGCAGGGAAAACAGGTTCCTCTGGATTGGACTGATGCTGGGAGCCAGTATGAGGACTCCCGCCCATGATAACGTCATGAGGAAGAAAGCTGACATAGGCATGGTGTGTTCAGACTTCAGGGACCCCTCTGGCAAGTTCCTACGCACATACCCCAACAAAAATCTGCCGGCTTTTTTGCTCTGCTTTTCCACTCTTCTGACATTTTCTGGAAAAAGTCAATTCAGGGCTTTAGTCTTCAGCATTTGAAAGAGTGTTTCAATCCAAAAACCCCTCTGAATGCTTTCTAGCCTGCCTGCAGGACTCGTACAGCTGGGCATGTGATTGTTTGAGGCCTCCTTTCCCCAGGAGGCACAGGAAGCTTAAAGCATCCTAGGAATGTAGGGGCATCCGAGGAGTCAAAATCTTTATAATAGGACTGATTAAAAGTTTCATTTTTTGGGTCAATGCTTGCTGCTAAATTTTCATATCCTTTATTTTTAGATAGAGTTGGTATATTAAAAAAAACAAGTAGTAGACCTGGTATTAGCAACATTAGATCTTTGAGTTAAGTACCTTCTTTGTTATAACGCACTGCACCTTTGTTTTATAGAGATGTAACTTTAATGCTTTAAGGAAATGCAGATTAAAGAAAAACACTTCAGAGGAAACAAAATTAACATTCATTAAGGAAGAGAGCCAAAAAGTGTTTAACAAGCCTCTTGGCCAGAAGATAATGTAAATCACCAGAGACCTTTTGTATACAAAATGATGTACAGAAAGAGTCTGGGGTGCGAACGCTACATAATTTTGTGTTACCCACTGAAATCCATGTTTTATCAAAAGTATAAAAGGCTTTATGAACAATAAAGGATGGGGCCAGTTTCTCGGGCCAGTTTCTCGAACTAGTCTCTCGGCCTGGTTTCTTGAGACTCAGGCTCCCCCCGTGTCTTTTTCTCTCTTTCTTCTTCTCTCCCTTTCCTTCTCTCTGCTTTTTACTTTAACTTCAGGCTGAATCTCCACCAGGGGCGCGGAGGCTCGCCAGGTCTACTTACTTGCCTGGCTGTTAAGACCTGCACAAAAGGGAGCTTAAGGTGTGGCACCCTTAGATATTCAAGCAGGGGCTGGTGGCCCAACGTAGATGGTGAAAATTCCTTGTCTGGAATTTTATTGGCCTTCCACGTAAACCAAGCTATTCAGCCCATTTCCTCCAGTTAATCTTCTTACTACACTATAATTTCTTAATCTAATCTTACATTAATAAATAAAAAAGACTTTCCACGACAACGCCGTCCATCCGTCGAATTCCCTGGATCCAGCGGGGCTGGACCCCGGCAGACTGAGATATCTGGGGGACTCTTGGAATGGTGGCACGACCCTGGAGTTCCTCCGCCTTTCCTGTGGAGAGCGCCTCCTCATGAGATGCGACAGGGAACACCGGGAATTCTTTCCCGAACATGCAGGGAAAGGATACCTGACCTCGAGGTATGAGGCGGAAACGGGGCTCCTCTGGATGTGGGCGGCAGTCTCGTGCTTCCTCTCGAGTGGAGTCAGGTATGTCGGGGAACTTCTTCAGTTGCAGCAAGGGTGTGAAGGACCCTTTGGAAGTTCCAGATGTTAGGTATGGTTAGCCTCGAGACGCCTCAGAGGAAAAGGGGCTCATCTCGCCTGGAGGGGAGAACCTCCTGGATTTTCTCGAGTTGCGGCAGGTGCTCATGACTTACTACGGGGACCTCAGGGACCCGCTCTGGTGGCCTCAGGAAAGGCCAGTCCCCATGCGAGTTGCTCGGGGGCCTCTCGGGATTCTTCTGCCGTCGATGCCGGGGCCTAAAACCTTGTGTGGAGACGGTGCCGGAACCTGAGGATTCCTCTCCAGTGCTGACATGGATCTTGGGGTATTTCTGAAGTCTCCCCAGGGCAGTTAGTCCTCGTATCAAGTGGGGTCATGCACGTGCGCTTTCCTCCCGAGCTGTAGCAGCAGTGTCACGCTTCCCTTCGCCTGGATCAAGGGATCTGTGCCTTTCCCTTGAGGCTCTCACACGAGGCTTTCCCAGGAGGCTTTTCCACAGGGCTGTCCCACGTGCCACCGTGGTGTGAGTCGATCCTCGTCTTGAAAGTCGCGGCAATCGAGGGAAAACAGATTTCCCTGGAATGGACTTAGACATCTGGGGGACTCTGGGAATGGTGGCAAGACCCGGGAGTTCCTCTCGCCTTCCAGTGGAGAGCGCCTCCTCTTGAGATGCGACGGGAATGCCGGGAATTCTTTCCCGACCACGCAGGGAAAGGATCCCTCATCTCTAGCTAGGAGGCGGAAACGGGGCTCCTCTGGATGTGGGCGGGACTCTCGTGCTTGCTCTCGAGTAGAGACGGGAATGTCGGGGAACTTCTTGAGTTGCAGCAAGGGTGTGAAGGACCCTTTGGAAGTTCCAGAGGTTAGGTGTGATTAGCCTCGAGACGCCTCAGCAGAAATGGGCCTCATCTCGCCTGGAGGGGACAACCTCCTGGATTGTTTCTAGTTGCTGCAGGTCCTCTCGTCTTACGACGGGGACCTCAGGGACCCGCTCTGGTGGCCTCAGGAAAGGCCAGTCCCCATGCGAGTTGCTCGGGGGCCTATCGGGATTTCTCTGCCGTCCATGCCGGGGCTTAAGACCTTGTGTGGAGTCAGAGCCGGAACGTGAGGATTCCTCTCCAGTGCTGACATGGATCTTGGGGTACCTCCGGAGTCTCCCCAGGGGAGTCAGTCCTCGTCTCAAGTAGGGGCATGCACGTGTGCTTTCCTCCCGAATTGCAGCAGCAGTGTCACGCTTCCCTTCCCGTGGATCAAGGAATAAGTGGCTTTCCCTCGGGGCTTTCCCACGAGGCTTTCCCACGAGGCTTTCCCACAGGGCTTTTCCACGTGCCACCATGGTGTGAGTCGATCCTCAGCGTGAAAGTCGAACCAATGCAGGGAAAACAGGTACCTCCTTCCCCACAGTAGGAGGTACACTGTCCCCTTGGGCGGGTATCTCCAGGGCACTAACGCTGGGGGGTTCCCCGCGGAAGTGCGGGCCTTAGGCTCCACGTGAGAAAATCCCCAAATGGCATTAGCTGCCAGTCCAGACGCTGGCCCCTCAGGGCTCTGGCCGGAGCCTTGGGCTCCAGGCAACTCAAAGCCCTCGGGGGTGGCGCTCTGGGACTGCTGTAGGGAAATGATGCCAAGAGCCCACGGAGGAGTTGGGGAGGGGGCAGGGTGGAAACGGAGGCGAGGACAGCGAGGGATCTAGGTGGAGGCACTGGAGAGAGCGTCCGGTGTCCCGGAATGCCTCGGAGGAGACAGCGGGGGACAGTCGAGGCCCAGGGACCTGTGGAATGTGAAAAGGCGGGAAACCCCAGAGCAAGGCAGGCTGGGGAAGGGGGCGTTGGTGGCCAATTCAAAGGGACCTAGGGGCGTTTCCTGGGCGGTGAGCTCCCTTGGCACTGCTGAGGGCCCCTGATTGATCCACCCCGGGTTGATCCCAACCCCCGCTGCGAGGGAGGGCCACAAACCAAAGCCCCCGAACTGCCCGCCCACCCCAACGGGGATCTTGGCGGTCCGGGGCACAGTTGTGCCCGGGAAAAGCCCACTCGCTCCACGGGACTCCGTCCAGGGTCTCTGCTTGGAAAGAGGCCAGGAGCGGCACCCTCCATCTACCCACCCAAACCCTATTGACGTCAATGGGGGCGGAGCCGTCTCCTGCTCTCCAGAGCCCTGAGCTGCTGGGTCCCCACCCACTCGGCCAGCAGTCTGCAGCGTGCCCGTGTGCCTCTCCCAACATGGCTTCGTCCAGCTCCTCCAGCACCTCAAGCGGTACATTTGCCCTCGGTCCCTGGGGTCGGATCACGTCTCAGGGGATTTGCGGGTGGCCCGGGCAAGGGCTGTCGGCCAACGTGTCGACCCCCCCTCCCAACCGAGAATGTCGGGGACCCTTTGGCCGGGCCCGGCGTTCCGAGGCGTCAGCTGTGCCCAAGGTCGGAGGGCGTGGTATCGTTCGTTCATCTTGCTCCTTTGGCGCACACATGGCTTCTCCCTTCTCTTTTCTGGGAAGACAGTGTTGTTTCAGGGGGCGTGCTGCGGGAGGAGGGGGCTGGGTTTGGGGGTTGGTGGGAGCGGGTGCTGTGCTGGGATGAAGCCTTTATCCTCACATCTTCCTGTGGGAATGGGAGTCTGGGATCTCTGTGGCCTTGCTGCCTTCAGTGGCTTCCTCTGCACAGGGGCCTAGTGGCTTCTGCCTTCTGTCAGGCGTTACGGGGTTTGGGCTTCGCTTTGGTGGCCTAGCCCTTTGCCTTGGCCTGGGCCTTGGCCTTGCCCTTGGCGTTGCCCTTGCCCTTGCCTTGGCCGTGGGCTAGGCCTTGCCTTGCCTTGCCCTTGAACTTGAACTTGACCTTGACCTTGACCTTGACCTTGGCCTTGAACTTGAACTTGAACTTGACCGTGAACTTGAACTTGACCTTGGCCTTGACCTTGAACTTGAACTTGAACTTGACCTTGAACTTGAACTTGACCTTTACCTTGAACTTGAACTTGAATGTGAACTTGACCTTGAAGTTGAACTTGACCGTGAACTTGAACTTGACCTTGACCTTGACCTTGACTTTGAATTTGACCTTGACCTTGACTTTGAACTTTAACCTGAACTTCACCGTGAACTTGAACTTGAACTTGACCTTGACCTTGACCTTGACCTTGACCTTGAACGTGAACTTGACCTTGAACTTGCACTTGACTTTGAACTTGAACTTGACCTTGACCTTGACCTTGAACTTGACCTTGACCTTGACCAACAACGGGAGACCTCGAGATTTGCTCAGAGCACCGGAGGTCCAGAGGCAGGGCCCTGTATCTCCCCTTCCCTTTGTGATCATTGCAAAGACATTCCTAGCTGATAGCGGGAGTGCCCATGAAGAAGCAAGCAGTGGGAGTGTGTTTGACACGACTGTGTGCCTTCCTGGCCTCAACTCCACAAGGGGCCTTTCCTCTCGAAGTAGGCCCCATGTCCCCTTGGGGAGGGTGTCATGCCTCTTTTCTCCTCACTGCCAAAGGGTGGAGCCAAGCTCGCTCTGTCAGAGGTACAAAAACAGGCAATTGAATGGATTTTCAAGCTATTGCTAGGATGCACCCTTTCAGGGCCCACTTTACTGAAACAGGTGCTCTGTGGCCCGTGGTTGGGTATGCAGGTTGACAAACAGGGTGAGATCCTGTCCAAGCCAAGAATTTTCCTGAAAGACCTAGGCTCACTAGAGCTCTCCTCCAGAGCAAAGGGGATAGAGGAGATGTATGGAGGAGTCTTTGCCTTTCCCTGTGAGTGTGGGCCTAGTCCCTACGGCCCAAAGCTCAGGGATAACTGCCTCTAAGAAAGGAATGGCAAGAAGCGCTATTCTTGGAGGTTGGGACAGGGAGTTCGCAGCATGTGGGGAAAGAAAGACTTCTTCGGGGAAGAAGAGGCAACCACCGGGGGTGTGTTTGCAAGCCTCTATTTGGAAGGAACAGGTTTGCTTATACAACTCAAGACCTCCAGATCTGCTCAGAGGACTGAAGTTCCAGAGACAGGGCCATGTATCTCCCCTTCCCTTTGAGATCCTTACAAAGACATTCCTAGCAGATCGTGGGAGTGCCCATGAAGAAGCAAGCAGCGGGAGTGTGCTTGACATCACTGGCTGCCTACCTGGGCTCAGCTCCTCAAGGGGCCTTTCTCTCCTGGTAGGCCCTATGTCCCCTTTTGGAGAGGGTGGTGCCCTCTTCCCTCCACACTGCCAAAGGGTGGAGGTGGAGCAAACTCGTTCTCTCCGAGGTAAAAAAATGACAAATTGGATGGATTTTTAAGCTCTTGCTATGCTGCACCCCTCCAGGACCCGCTTGAGCAAAACAGGTGCCCTGTGGCCCCTAGGTTGGGTATGCAGGTTCACACACCGGGTGTGATCCCGTCAAAGCCAAGAATTTTCCTGGACAGACCTAGGCTCACTAAAGCTCTCCTCCAGAGGAAATGGGACAGAAAAGACGTGTGTGTGGAGGTGGCTCTGCCTTTCCAGGTCCCAATCTCAGGGATAACTGCCCTAAGAAAGGAACTGCTGCTGCTGCTGCTGCTGCTAAGTTGCTTCAGTCGTGTTCGACTCTGTGCGACGCCATAGACGGTAGCCCACTAGGCTCCCCCGTCCCTGGGATTCTCCAGGCAAGGACAGTAAGTGGGTTGCCATTGCCTTCTCCAATGCATGAAAGTGAAAATGAAAGTGCAGTCGCTCAGTCGTGTACCGACCCTCAGCGACCCCACGGACTGCAGCCTACCAGGCTTCTCCGTCCATAGGATTTTCTGAAAGGAACTGCAAGAAGCGCTTTTCCAGGAGGCTGGGAAAGGGAGTTCGCAGGATGTGGGGAAAGAGAGCCTCCTTCGGGGAAGAATAGGCGGCCACTTGTTTTGTGTTGCAAACCTCTATTTGGAAGGAACAGGTTAGCTTATACAAAGGGAGACCTCCAGATCTGCTCCAGAGGACCGAAGTTGCAGAGGCAGGTCGGTGTATTTTCCCTTCACTTTGCGATCCTTGCAAAGACATTCCTTGCTGATAGATGATTCAGCAGGGCCTTTGAGACTGTTGTTTTTCTTTCCTAGGTTCAAAGATTCCTTCAGTTCCTAATATAGATATCCTAGAAATTATGTGACATCCGTGAAAATCTGATATGTCCTGGTCAAATGCTGTCAGTTATAATTCCAGTTATCATATTAAAGCATTTCAAGTCGCAGCAGTGACCAGATTACATTGTCAATTTCTATTTAATCAGGTTTTAAACCATGTCCTCTATGGTTTCACACTGATGCCTTTGCAGAAATACTGCTACTTCAAGATATATGGAATATACTTTTTTTAAGCTTACCGATAATTTGTTTGTTTGTTTGTTTGTCTTCTGGTAAGCTGGCACCAGATGGAATTTAGTCTCCTCTCTAGGTTAAGAGAACAAAGTTTTCTTAGAATGCAATTTTTGATAACAGACTATGAGTTTCTTTACCTTTCCTTGATTTATAATTGTTTTCATCATCTGTTTTTTTACTTCGGTAAAGTAAATAAGCCTTATTTAAGATTTTGGTACATGTAGGATGGACTAAGCTTTCCCCACTCTTGCAAGTTCCCTTAACCCTTCAGATTCTTCTCGTGGGACCAAGATCTCACTTTCCTCCAGAGGGACAATCCAAGCTTTTTTTATTAGTTGATCTGCCCCGGACATCAGAGTCAATTTGAGCACGAGTTGGCCTATAATTTAGGCATGAAACTATGACTACATAAAGAAAAGGTGACTTTATGATTCAGGGATGGCCATGATATGCCTTGCACTTCAGAGAAAATGGGTTAAAATGATTTTTTTTCTTCAAAACACCTAGTCATTAGGTCAGTTTTCATTCCAATCCCAAAGAAAGGCAATGACAAAGAATATTCAAGCTGCTGCACAATTGCACTCATCTCACACACTAGTAAAATAATGCTCAAAATTCTCCAAGTTCACATGAACTGTGAACTTCCAAATGTTCAAGAGGGATTTAAAAAATGCAGAGAAACCAGAGATCAAACTGCCAACATCCACTGGATCATTCAAAAAGCAAGAGAGTTCCAGAAAA
>NW_017217133.1:0-12742 GCF_001704415.2 Capra hircus | reverse complement strand
TGGTTTCTGAACTCAGGCTTCTCTCCTTTCCTTCTCTCTGCTTTTTTACTTTAACTTCAGGCTGAATCTCCACCAGGGCGCGCGGAGGCTCGCCAGGTCTACTTACTTGCCTGGCTGTTAAGACCTGCACGAAAGGGAGCTTAAGGTGAGGCACCCTTAGATATTCAAGCAGGGGCTGGTGGCCCAACGTAGATGGTGAAAATTCTTTGTCTGGAATTTTATTGGCCTTCCACGTAAACCAAGATATTCAGCCCTTTTCCTCCAGTTAATCTTCTTACTACACTATAATTTCTTAATCTAATCTTACATTAATAAATAAAAAAGACTTTCCACGACAACGCCGTCCATCCGTCGAATTCCCTGGATCCAGCGGGGCTGGACCCGGCAGACTGAGATATCTGGGGGACTCTTGGAATGGTGGCATGACCCTGGAGTTCCTCCGCCTTTCCTGTGGAGAGCGCCTCCTCATGAGATGCGACGGGAACACCCGGGAATTCTTTCCCGAACATGCAGGGAAAGGATACCTGACCTCGAGGTATGAGGCGGAAACGGGGCTCCTCTGGATGTGGGCGGGATTCTCGTGCTTCCTCTCGAGTGGAGTCAGGTATGTCGGGGAACTTCTTGAGTTGCAGCAAGGGTGTGAAGGACCCTTTGGAAGTTCCAGATGTTAGGTATGGTTAGCCTCGAGACGCCTCAGAGGAAAAGGGCCTCATCTCGCCTGGAGGGGAGAACCTCCTGGATTTTCTCGAGTTGCGGCAGGTGCTCTCGACTTAGGACGGGGACCTCAGGGAACCCGCTCTGGTGGCCTCAGGAAAGGCCAGTACCCATGTGAGTTGCTCAGGGGCCTTTCGGAATTCCTCTCCCATCGATGCCAGGGCCTAAGACCTTGTTTGGAGTCGGTGCCATAACCTGAGGATTCCTCTCCAGTGCTGAAATGGTTCTTGGGTACTTCTGGAGTCTCCCCAGGGAGTAAATCCTCGTCTCGAGTGGGGTCATGCACGTGCGCTTTCCTCCCGAGCTGTAGCAGCAGTGTCACTCTTCCCTTCGCGTGGATCAAGGGATCTCTGGCTTTCCCTCGAGGCTTTCCCTCGAGGCTTTCCCACGAGGCTTTTCCACAGGGCTGTCCAACGTGCTACAGTGGTGTGAGTCGATCCTCGGCTTGAAAGTCGAGGCAGTGCAGGGAAAACAGTTTTCCCTGGAATGGACTGAGACACATGGGGGACTCTGGGAATGGTGGCACGACCCTGGAGTTCCTCTCGTCTTTCGTGTGGAGAGCGCCTCCTCTGGAGATGCGACGGGAAAGCCGGGAATTCTTGACCGAACACGCAGGGAAAGGATCCCTCCTCTCGAGCTAGGAGGTGGAAACAGGGCTACTCTGAATGTGCGTGGGACTCTCGTGTTTCCTCTCGGGTGGAGACGGGTATGTGGGGTAACTTCTTGAGTTGCAGCAAGGGTGTTAAGGACCCTTTGGAAGTTCCAGAGGTTAGGTGTGATTAGCCTCGTGACGCCACAGCGGAAATGGGCCTCATCTCCCCTGAAAGGGAGAACCTCCTGGATTTTCTCGAGTTGCGGCAGGTGTCCTCGACTTACGACAGGGACCTCAGGGACCCGCTCTGGTGGCCTCAGGAAAGGTCAGTCCCCATGCGAGTGGCTAGGGGGCCTCTCGGAATTCCTCTCCCGTCGTAGCCGGGCCCTAAGACCTTGTGTCGTGTCGGTGCCGGAACCTGAGTATTCCTCTCCAGTGCTGACATGGATTTTGGGGTACTTCTGGAGTCTCCCCAGGGGAGTCAGTCCTCGTCTCGAGTTGGGGCTTGCACGTGTGCTTTCCTCCAGAGCTGTAGCAGCAGTGTCACGCTTCCCTTCGTGTGGATCAAGGGATCAGTGGCTTTCCCTCGAGGGTTTACCACGACGCTTTCCACGAGGCTTTCCCACAGGGCTTTCCCTCGTGCAACCGTGGTGTGAGTCGATCCTCGGCTTGAAAGTGGAGGCAGTGCCAGGAAAACAGTTTTCCCTGGAATGGACTGAGACATCTTGGGGACTCTGGGAATGGTGGCACGACCCTGGAGTTCCTCTCGCCTTTCCTGTGGCGAGCGCCTCCTCTTGAGATGCGATGGGAATGCAGGGAATTCTTTCCCGACCACGCACTGAAAGGATCCCTCCTCTCGAGCTATGAGGCAGAGAAGGGGCTCCACTGGATATGGGCGGGATCCTTTGCTTCCTCTCAAGTGGCGACGGGTATGTTGGGGAACTTCTTGAGTTGAAGCAAGGGTGTGAAGGACTCTTTGGAAGTTCGAGAGTTTAGGTGTGATTAGCCTCGAGACGCCTCAGCGGAAATGGGCCTCATCTCACCTGGAGGGGAGAACCTCCTGGATTTTCTCGAGTTGCGGCAGGTGCTCTCGACTTACGACCTGGACCTCAAGTACCCGCTTAGGTGGCCTGAGGAAAGGCCAGTCCCCATGCGAGTTGCTCGGGGCCTCTCGGGATTCCTCTCCCTTCGATGTCGGGGCCTAAGACCTTGTGTGCAGTCGGTGCCGGAACCTGAGGATTCCTTTCCAGTGCTGACATGGATCTTGGGCTACCTCTGGAGTCTCCCCAGGGGATTCAGGCCTCGTCTCGAGTGGGAGCATGAGTGTGCCCTTTCCTCCCATGCTGTAGCAGCAGTGTCATGCTTCTGCTTGCGTGGACCAAGGGATCTGTGACTTTCCCTCGAGTCTTTCCCACGAGGCTCTCCCACAGGGCTGTCCCACGTGTCTCGGTGGTGTGAGTCGATCCTCGGCGTGAAAGCCGAGGCAGTGCAGGGAAAACAGGTTCCTGTGGAATGGACTGAGACATCTGGGGGAGTCTTGGAATGGTGGCACGACCCTGCAGTTCCTCTCCCCTTTCCTTTGGAGAGCGCCTCCTCTTGAGATGCGATGGGAATGCCGGAAATTCTTTCCCGACCATGTAGGGAAAGGATCCCTCATCTCGAGCTACGAGCCGGAAACGGAGCTCCTCTGGATGTGGCCGGGACCCTCGTGTTTCCTCTTGAGTGGAGACGGGTATGTCAGGGAACTTCTTGAGTTGCAGCATGACTGTGAAAGACTCTTTTGAAGTTCCAGAGTTCACGTGTGATTAGCCTCGAGACACCTCAGTGGAAACGGGCCTCATCTCGCCTGCAGGGGAGAACCTCCTGGATTTTCTCGAGTTGCGTCAGGTGCTCTCGAGTTACGACGGAGACATCAGGGACCCGCTCTGGTGACCTGAGGAAAGGCCAGTCCCCATGCGAGGTGCTAGGGGGCCTCTCAGGATTCCTCTCCCGTCTATGCCGGGGCCTAAGACTTTGTGTGGAGTCGGGACCGGAACCTGAGGATTCCTCTCCAGTGCTGACATGGATCTTGGCGTACTTCTGGAGTCTCCCAAGCTTGCGTCAGTCCTCGGCTCGAGTGGGGTCATGCACGTGCGCTTTCCTCCCGAGCGGTAGCAGCAGTGTCGCGCTTCCCATCTCGTGGATCAAGGTATCTGTGGCTTTCCCTCGAGGCTTTCCCACGAGGCTTTCCCACGAGGCTTTGCCACAGGGCTGTCCCACGTGCCACAGTGGTGTGAGTCGATCCTCGGCTTGAAAGTCGAGTCAGTGCGGGGAAACAGGTTTCCCTGGAATGGACTGAGACATCTGGGGGACTCGGAGAATGGTGGCATGTCCCTGGAGTTCCTCTCGCCTTTCCTGTGGAGAGCGCCTCCTCTTGAGATGCGACGAGAACGCCGGGAATTCTTTCCCGACCTCGAAGGGAAAGGATCCCTCCTCTCGAGCTATGAGGCGGAAACGGGGCTCCTCTGGATGTGGGCGGAACTATCGTGCTTCCTCTTAAGTGCAGACGGGTATGTCGGGGAACTTCTTGATTTGCAGCAAGGGTGTGAAGGACCCTTTGGAAGTTCCAGAGTTTAAGTGTGCTTAGCCTTGAGATGTGTCAGCGGAAATAGGCTTCATTTTGCCTGGAGGGGAGAACATCCTTGATTTTCTCCAGTTGCGGCAGGTGCTCTCGACTTACAATGGGGACCGCAGGGACCCGCTCTGGTGGCCTCAGGAAAGGCCAGTCAAGATCCAAGACAGCATTGGAGAGGGAGAGACATCACGAGAGGCTCCCGAGCAACTCGCATGGGGACTGGCCTTTCCTGAGGCCACCAAAGCGGGTCCCTGAGGTCCCCGTCGTAAGTCGAGAGCACCTGGCGCAACTCGAGAAAATCCAGGAGGTTCTCCCCTCCAGGCGAGATGAGACCCATTTGCGCTGAGGCATCTCGAGGCTAATCACACCTAACCTCTGGAACTTCCAAAGGGCCCTTCACACCATTGCTGCAACTCAAGAAGTTCCCCGACATACCCGTTTCCACTCGAAAGGAAGCACGAGAGTCCCGCCCACAACCAGAAGAGCCCCGTTTCAGCCTCATAGCTCGAGAGGAGGGATCCTTTCCCTTCGTGGTCGGGAAAGAATTTCCGGCGTTCCCGTCCCATCTCAAGAAGAGGCGCTCTCCACAGGAAAGGAGAGAGGAACTCAGGGTCGTGCCACCATTCACAGAGCCCCCAGATGTCTCAGTCGATTCCAGGGAAACCTGTTTTCCCCGCAATGCCTCGACTTTCAAGCCGAGGATCGACTCAGAACTCAGTGGCACGTGGGAGAGCCCTGTGAAAAGCCTAGTGGGAAAGCCTCGTGGGAAAGCCTACTGAGAAAGCCACAGATCCCTGGATCCACGCAAAGGGAAGCGTGACACTGCTGCTAAAGCTCGGGAGGAAAGCGCACGTGCACGCCACACTCGCGACGAGGACTGACTCCCCTGGGAGACTCCAGAAGTACCCCAAGATCCATGTCAGAACTGGAGAGGAATCCTCAGGTTCCAGCACCGACTCCACACAATGTCTCAGGCCCCGGCATAGACGGGAGAGGAATCGCTAGAGGCCCACGAGCAACTCGCATGGGGACGGGCCTTTCCTGAGGGCACTAGAGCGTGTCCCTGAGGTCCCCGTCGGAAGCCGAGAGCACCTGGGGCAACTCGAGAAAATCCAGGAGGTTCTCCCCTCCAGGCGAGATGAGGCCCATTTCCGCTGAGGAGTCTCGAGGCTTATCACACCTAAACTCTGGAACTTTCAAAGGGTCCTTCACACCTTTGCTGCAACTCAAGAAGTTCCCCGACATACCCGTCTCCACTCGAGAGGAAGCACGAGAGTGCCGCCCTCATCCTTAGGAGCCCCTTTTCCGCTTCCTAGCTCGAGAGGAGGGATCCTTTCCCTGCGTGGTCGGGAAAGAATTCCCGGCGTTCCCGTCGCATCTCAAGAGGAGGCACTCTCCACAGGAAAGGCGAGAGGAACTCCAGGTCACGCCACCATTCCCAGAGTCCCCCAGATGTCTCAGTCCATTCCAGGGAAACCTGTTTCCCTGGACTGCCTCGACTTTCAAGCCGAGGATCGACTCACACCACGGTGGCACGTGGGACAGCCCTGCGGGAAAGCCTCGTGGGAAAGCCTCGTGGGAAAGCCTTGAGGGAATGCCACAGATCCCTTGTTCATCGCGAAGGGAAGCGTGACACTGCTGCTACAGCTCGGGAGGAAAGCGCACGTGCATGCCCCCACTCGAGACGAGGACTGACTCCCCTGGGGAGATTCCAGAAGTACCCCAAGATCCATGTCAGCACTGGAGAGGAATCCTCAGGTTCTGGCACCGAATCCACAAAAGGTCTTAGGCCCCGGCATCGACGTGAGAGGAATACCGAGAGGCCCCCGAGCAACTCCATGGGGACTGGCCTTTCCTGAGGCCACCAGAGCGGGTCCCTGAGGTACCCGTCGTAAGTTGAGAGCACCTGCCGCAACTCCGAGAAAATCCAGGAGGTTCTCCCCTCCAGGCGAGATGAGGCCCATTTCCGCTGAGGAGTCTCGAATCTTATCACACCTAAGCTCTGGAACTTCCAAAGGGTCCTTCACACACTTGCTGCAATTCAAGAAGATCCCCGACATACCAGTCTCCACTCGAGAGGAAGCACGAGAGTCCTGCGCACACCCAGAGGAGCCCCGTTTCCGCCTCCTAGCTCGAGAGGAGGGATCCTTTCCCTGCGTGGTCGGGAAAGAATTCCCGGTGTTTCCGTCACATCTCAAGGGGAGGTGCTCTCCACAGGAAAGGCGAGAGGAACTCCAGGGTGGTGCCACCATTCCCAGAGCCCCCAGATGTCTCAGTCCATTCCAGGGAAACCTGTTTTCCCTGCACTGCCTCGACTTTCAATCCGAAGAACGACTCACACCACGGTGGCAAGTGGGACAGCCCTGTGGGAAATCCTCATGAAAAAGCATCGTGGGAAAGCCTCCAGATAAAGCCAGAGATCCCTGGATCCTGGCGAAGGGAAGCGTGACACTGCTGCTACAGCTCTGGAGGAAAGTGCACATGAATGCCCCCACTAGAGATGAGGACTGACTCACCTGGGAGACTCCAGAAGTACCCCAAGAACCATGTAAGCACTGGAGAGTTATTCTCAGGTTCCAGCATCGACTCCACACAAGGTATAAGGCGCCGGCATTGACGGGAGAGGAATTCCGAGATGCCCCCAAACAACTCGCATGGGGACTGGCCTTTCCTGAGGAAATCAGAGCGGGTCCCTGAGGTCCCCATCGTAAGTCGAGAGCACCTGCCGCAACTCGAGAAAATCCAGGAGGTTCTCCCCTCCAGGCGAGATGAGGCCCATTTCCGCTGAGGCGCCTCGAGGCTAATCACACCTAAACTCTGGAACTTCCAAAGGATCCTTCACACCCTTGCTGCAACTCAAGAAGTTACCCGACACACCCGTCTCCACTCGAGAGGAAGCACGAGAGTCCCGCCCACATCCAGAGGAGCCCTGTTTCCGCCTCCTAGCTCGAGAGGAGGGATCATTTCGCTGCGTGGTCGGGAAAGAAATCCGGGCGTTCCCGTCGCATCTCAAGAGGAGGCGCTCTCCACAGGAAAGGCGAGAGGAACTCCAGGGTCGTGCCACATTCCCAGAGTCCACCAGATGTCTCAGTCCATTCCAGGGAAAACTGTTTTCCCTGCACTGCCGCGACTTTCAAGCCGAGGATCGACTCACACCACGGTGGCACGTGGGACAGCCCTGTGGGAAAGCCTCGTGGGAAAGCCACGAGGGAAAGGCCCTGATCCCTTGATCCTCGCGAAGGGAATCGCGACACTGCTGCTTCAGCTCGGGAAGAAATCGCACGTGCATGCCCCCACTCGAGACGAGGACTGACTACCCTGGGGAGACTCCAGAAGTACCCCAAGATCCATGTCGGCACTGGAGAGGAATCCTCAGGTTCCGGCACCCACTCCACACAAGATCTTAGGCCCCGGCATTGACGGGAGAGGAATCCCGAGAGGCCCCCGAGCAACTCGCATGGGGACTGGCCTTTCCTGAGGCCACCAAGCGGGTGCCTGAGATTCCTGTCGAAAGTCGAGAGAACCTGCCGCAACTCGAGAAAATCCAGGAGGTTCTCCCCTCCAGGCGAGATGAGGCCCATTTCCGCTGAGGCATCTCGAGGCTAATCACACCTAACCTATGGAACTTCGAAAGGGTCCTTCACACCCTTGCCGCAACTCAAGAAGTTCCCCGACATACCCGTCTCCACTCGAGAGGAAGCACGAGAGTCCCGCCCACATCCAGAGGAGCCCCGTTTCCGCCTCCTAGCTCGAGAGGAGGGATCCTTTCCCTGCGTGGTCGGGAAAGAATTCCGGAGTTCCCTTCGCATCTCAAGAAGAGGCGCTCTCCACAGGAAAGGCGAAAGGAACTCCAGGGTCGTGCCACCATTCCCAGAGTCCCCCAGAAGTCTCAGTCCATTCCAGGGAAACCTGTTTTCCTGCACTGCCTCGACTTTCAAGCTCACGATCGACCTACCCCACGGTGGCACGTGGGACAGCCCTGTGGGAAAGCCTCGTGGGAAATCCTCATGGGAAAGCCTCGAGGGAAAGACACAGATCCCTTGATCCACGCGAAGGGAAGCGTGACACTGCTGCTACAGCTCGGGAGGAAAGCACAGGTGCATGCCCCCACTCGAGAGGAGGACTGACTCCCCTGGGGAGACTGCAGAAGTACCCCAAGATCCATGTCAGCACTGGAGAGGAATCCTCAGGTTCCGGCACCGACTCCACACAAGGTCTTAGGCCCCGGCATCGACGGGAGAGGAATCCCGAGAGGCCCCCGAGCAACTCGCATGGGGACTGGCCTTTCCTGAGGCCACCAGAGCGGGTCCCTGAGGTCCCCGTCGTAAGTCGAGACCACCTGACGCAACTCGAGAAAATCCAGGAGGTTCTCCCCTCCAGGCGAGATGAGGCCCATTTCCGCTGAGGGGGCTCGAGGCTAAAAACATCTAACCTCTGGAACTTCGAAAGTGTCCTTCACACCCTTGCTGCAACTCAAGAAGTTCCCCGACATACCCGTCTCCACTCGAGAGGATGCACGAGAGTCCCGCCCACAGCCAGAGGAGCCCGTTTCCGCTTCTAGCTCGAAAGGAGTGGTCCTTTCCCTGCGTGGTCGGGAAAGAATTCCCGGCGTTCCCGTCGCATCTCAAGAGGAGGCGCTCTCCACAGGAAAGGCGAGAGGGACTCCAGGGTCGTGCCACCGATTCCCAGAGTCCCCCAGATTTCTCAGTCCATTCCAGGGAAACCTGTTTTCCCTGCACTGCCTTGACTTTCAAGCCGACGATCGACCTACACCACGGTGGCACGAGGGACAGCCCTGTTGGAAAGCCTCGAGGTAAAGCCTCGTGGGAAAGCCTCGAGGGAAAGACACAGATCCCTTGATCCTCGCAAAGGGAAGCGTGACACTGCGGCTACAGCTCGGGAGGAAAGCCCACGTGCATGCCCCCACTCGAGACGAGGACTGACTCCCCTGGGGAGACTCCAGAAGTCCCCCAAGACCCATGTCATACGGGAGAGGAATCCTCAGGTTCCGGCACCAAATCCACACAAGGTCTTAGTCCACGGCATCGACAGGGAGAGGAATCCCGAGAGGCCCCCGAGCAACTCGCATGTGGACTGGCCTTTTCTGAGGCCACCAGAGCGGGTCCCTGAGGTCCCCGTCGTAAGTCCAGAGCACCTGCCGCCACTCGAGAAAAACCAGGAGGTTCTCCCCTCCATTCTAGATGAGGCCCATTTCCGGTGAGGCGTCTCGAGGCTAATCACACCTAACTTCTGGAACTTCCAAAGGGTCCTTCACACCCTTGCTGCAACTCAAGAAGTTCCCGACATACCCGTCTCCACTCGAGAGAAAGCACGATTGTCCCGCCCACATCCAGAGGAGCCCCGTTTCCGCCTCCTAGCTCGAGAGGAGGGATCCTTTCCCTGCGTGGTCGGGAAAGAATTTCCGGCGTTCCCGTTAGCATCTCAAGAGGAGCCGCTCACCACAGGAAAGGCGAGAGGAACTCCAGGGTCGTGCCACCATTCCCAGAGTCCCCCAGATGTCTCAGTCCATTCCAGGGAAAACCTGTTTTCCCTGCGCTGCCTCGACTTTCAAGCCGAAGATGCATTCACACCACGGTGGCACATGGGACAGCCCTGTGGGAAAGCCTCGTGGAAAGCCTCGTGGGAAAGCGTCGAGGAAAGCCACAGATCCCTTGATCCACGCGATGGGAAGCGTGACACTGCTGCTACAGCTCGGGAGGAAAGCGCACGTGCATGCCCCCACTCGAGACGAGGACTGACTCCCCTGGGGAGATTCCAGAAGTACCCCAAGATCCATGTCAGCACTGGAGAGGAATCCTCAGGTTCTGGCACCGAATTCACAACAAGGTCTTAGGCCACGGCATCGACGGGAGAGGAATACCGAGAGGCCCCCGAGCAACTCCATGGGGACTGGCCTTTCCTGAGGCCACCAGAGCGGGTCCCTGAGGTACCCGTCTTAAGTCGAGAGCACATGCCGAAACTCGAGAAAATCCAGGAGGTTCTCCCCTCCAGGCGAGATGAGGCCCATTTCCGCTGAGGTGTCTAGAGTCTTATCACACCTAACCTCTGGAACTACCAAAGGGTCCTTCACACCCTTGCTGCAATTCAAAAGATCCCCGACATACCCGTCTCCACTCGAGAGGAAGCACGAGAGTCCCGCCCACACCCAGAGGAGCCCCGTTTCCGCCTCCTAGCTCGAGAGGAGGGATCCTTTCCCTGCGTGATCGGGAAAGAATTCCGGCGTTTCGTCACATCTCAAGGGGAGGTGCTCTCCACAGGAAAGGCGAGAGGAACTCCAGGGTGGTGCCACCATTCCCAGAGTCCCCCAGATTTCTCAGTCCATTCCAGGGAAACCTGTTTTCCCTGCACTGCCTCGACTTTCAATCCGAGGAACGACTCACACCACGGTGGCACGTGGGACAGCCCTGTGGGAATTCCTCATGAAAAAGCATCGTGGGAAAGCCTCCAGATAAAGCCACAGATCCCTGGATCCTCGCGAAGGGAAGCGTGACACTGCTGCTACAGCTCTGGAGGAAAGTGCACATACATGCCCCAATAGAGATGAGGACTGACTCACCTGGGAGACTCCAGAAGTACCCCCAAGAACCATGTAAGCACTGGAGAGTTATTCTCAGGTTCCGGCACCGACTCCACACAAGGTATAAGGCGCCAGCATCGACGGGAGAGGAATTCCGAGATGCCCCCAAACAACTCGCATGGGGACTGGCCTTTCCAGAGGAAACCAGAGCGGGTCCCTGAGGTCCCCATCGTAAGTCGAGAGCACCTGCCGCAACTCGAAAAAATCCAGGAGGTTCTCCCCTCCAGGCGAGATGAGGCCCATTTCCGCTGAGGCGTCTCGAGGCTAATCACACCTAACCTCTGAAACTTCCAAAGGGTCCTTCACACCCTTGCTGCAACTCAAGAAGTTCCCCGACATACCCGTCTCCACTCGAGAGGAAGCATGAGAGTCCCGCCCACATCCAGAGGAGCCCGTTTCCGCTTCCTAGCTCGAAATGGAGGGATCCTTTCCCCTGCGTGGTCGGGAAAGATTTCCCGGCTGTTCCGTTCGCATCTCAAGAGGAGGCGCTCTCCACAGGAAAGGCGAGAGGACTCCAGGGTCGTGCCAACCATTCCCAGAGTCCCCCAGATTTCTCAGTCCATTCCAGGGAAACCTGTTTTCCCTGCACTGCCTCGACTTTCAAGCCGACGAATCGACCTACACCACGGTGGCACGAGGGACAGCCCTGTTGGAAAGCCTCGAGGTAAAGCTCGTGGGAAAGCCTCGAGGGAAAGCCACAGATCCCTTGATCCACGCAAAGGAAAGCGTGACACTGCGGCTACAGCTCGGGAGGAAAGCCCACGTGCATGCCCCCACTCGAGACCGAGGACTGACTCCCCTGGGGAGACTCCAGAAGTCCCCCAAGACCCATGTCAGCACTGCAGAGGAATTCTCAGGTTCCGGCACCGACTCCACAACAAGGTCTTAGGTCCCGGCATCAAGGGGAGAGGAATCCCGAGAGGCACCCGAGCAACTCGCATGGGGACTGGCCTTTCCTGAGGCCAACAGAGCGGGTCCCTGAGGTCCCCGTCGTAAGTCGAGACCACCTGCCGCAACTCGAGAAAATCCAGGAGGTTCTCCCCCTCCAGGCGAGATGAGGCCAATTTTCGCTGAGGGGGCTCGAGGCTAATCACATCTAACCTCTGGAACTTCGAAAGGGTCCTTCACACCCTTGCTGCAACTCAAGAAGTTCCCCGACATACCCGTCTCCACTGGAGAGGAAGAACGAGAGTCCCGCTCACATACAAAGGAGCGCCGATTTCCGCCTCCTAGCTCGACAGGAGGGATCCTTTCCCTGCGTGGTCGGGAATGAATTCCCTGTGTTCCCCTTGCATCCCAAGTGGAGGCGCTCTCCACAGGAGAGGCGAGAGGAACTCCAGGGTCGTGCCACCATTCCCAGAGTCCCCCAGATGTCTCAGTCCATTCCAGGGACACCTGTTTTCCCTGCTCTGCCTCAACTTTCAAGCCGAGGATCGACTCACAACACGGTGGCACCTGGGACAGCCCTGTGGGAAAGCCACGTGGGAAAGTCGCATGGGAAAGCCTCGAGGGAAAGCCACAGATCCCTTGATCCACGCGAAGGAAGCGTGACACTGCTGTTACAGCTCGGGAGGAAAGCGCACCGTGCATGCCCCCACTCGAGCCGAGGACTGACTCCCTGGGGAGACTCCAGTAGTACCCCAAGATCCATGTCAGCACTGCAGAGGAATTCTCAGGTTCCGGCACCGACTCCACACAAGGTCTTAGGCCCGGCATCGACGGGAGAGGAATCCCGAGAGGCCCGCGAGCAACTCGCATGGGCACTGGCCTTTCCTGAGGCCACCAGAACGGGTCCCTGAGGTCCCCGTCGTAAGTCGAGACCACCTGCCACAACTCGTGAAAATCCAGGAGGTTCTCCCCTCCAGGGGAGATGAGGACCATTTCCGCTGAGGCGTCTCGAGGCTAATCACACCTAACCTCTGGAACTTCCAAAGGGTCCTTCACACCCTTTCTGCAACTCAAGAAGTTCCCCCGACATACCCGTCTCCACTCGAGAGGAAGCACGAGAGTCCCGCCCACATCCAGAGGAGCCCCGTTTCCGCCTGATAGCTCGAGAGGTGGAATCCTTTCCCCTGCGTGATCGGCAAAGATTTCCAAGCGTTCCATCGCATCTCAAGAGGAGGCGCTCTCCACAGGAAAGGCGAGAGGAACTCCAGGGTCGTGCCACCACATTCCCAGAGTCCCAGATGTCTCAGTCCCATTCCAGGGAAACCTGTTTTCCTGC
>NW_017217132.1:0-12744 GCF_001704415.2 Capra hircus | reverse complement strand
TCTGGAATTTCCAAGGGTCCTTGCACACCCTTGCTGCAACTCAAGAAGTTCCCCGACATACCCGTCTCCACTCGAGAGGAAGCACGAGAGTTCCACCACATCCAGAGGAGCCCCGTTTCCCCTCCGAGCTCAAGAGGAGGGATTCTTTCCCTGCGTGGTTGAGAAAGCATTCCCGGCGTTCCCGTAGCATCTCAAGAGGAGGCGCTCTCCACAGGAAAGGCGAGAGGAACTCTAGGGTCGTGCCACATTCCCAGAGTCTCCCCGGATGTCTCCGTCCATTCCAGGGAAAACCTGTTTTCCCTGCACTGCCTCGACTTTCAAGCCGAGGATCGACTCACACCATGGTGGCACGTGGGACAGCCCTGTGGTAAAGCCTCGAGTAAAGCCAAGATCCCTTGACCCACGCGAAGGGAAGCGCGACACTGCTGCTACAGCTCGGAAGGAAAGCGCACGTGCATGCCCCCACTCGAGACGTGGCCTAACTCCCTTGGGGGGACTCCAGAAATACCCCCAAGATCCATGTCAGCACTGGAGAGGAATCCTCAGGTTCCCTCACTGACTCCACACAAGGTCCTTAGGCCCCAGCATCGACGGGAGAGGAATCCCGAGAGGCCCCCGAACAACTCGCATGGGGACTGGCCTTTCCTGAGGCCACCAGAGCGGATCCCTGAGGTCCCCGTCGTAAGACGAGAGCATCCTGCCGCAACTCGTAAAAATCCAGGAGGTTCTCCCCTGCAGGCGAGATGAGTCCCATTTCCGCTGAGGCGTCTCGAGGCTAATCAACCTGGACTCTGGAACTTCCAAAGGGTCCTTCACACCCTTGCTGCAACTCAAGAAGTTGCCCGACGTACCCGTCTTCACTCGAGAGGAGCACGAGAGTCCCGCCCACATCCAGAGGAGCCCCGTTTCCGCCTCCTAGCTCGAGAGGAGGGATCCTTTCCCTGCGTGGTCGGGAAAGAATTCCCGGCGTTCCTGTCGCATCTCAAGAGGAGGCGCTCTCCACAGGAAAGGCGAGAGGAACTCCAGGGTCGTGCCACCATTCCCAGGGCCCCCAAATGTCTCAGTCCATTCCAGGGAAACCTGTTTTCCCTGCAGTGCCTCGACTTTCTAGCCGAGGATCGACTCACATCACGGTGTCTCGTGGGACAGCCCTGTGGGAAAGCCTCGTGGGAAAGCCTCTTGGGAAAGCCTCGTGGGAAAGCCTCGAGGAAAGCCACAGATCCCTTGATCCATGCGAAGGGAAGCGCGACAGTGCTGCTACAGCTCAGGAGGAAAGCGCACGTGCATGCCCCCACGTCGAGACGAGGACTGACTCCCCTGGGGAGACTCCAGAAGTACCCCAAGATCCATGTCTGCACTGCAGAGGAATCCTCAGGTTCCGGCACTGACTCCACACAAGGTCTTAGGCCCCAGCATCGACGGGAGAGGAATCCCGAGAGGACCCCATGCAACTAGCATGGGAACTGGCCTTTCCTGGGCCACCAAAGAGGGTCCCTGTCGTCCCCATCATAAGACGAGAGCACCCGCCGCAACTCGAGAAAATCCAGGAGGTTCTCCCCTCCAGGCGAGATGAGGCCCATTTCCGCTGAGGAGTCTCGAGGCTATTCACACCTAACCTCTGGAACTTCCAAAGGGTCCTTCACACCCTTGCTGCAACTCAAGAAGTTCCCCGACATAACCGTCTCCACTCGAGAGGAAGCTCGAGAATCCCGCCCACATCCAGAGGAGCCCCGTTACCGCCTCCTACCTCGAGAGGAGGGATCCTTTCACTGCGTGCTCGGGAAAGAATTGCCGGCTTTTCCGTCGCATCTCAAGAGGAGGCGCTAACCACAGGAAAGGCGAGAGGAACTCCAGGGTCGTGCCACCATTCCCAGAGTCCCCCAGATGTCTCAGTCCATTCCAGGGAATACCTGTTTGTCCCTGCACTGCCTCGACTTTCAAACCGAGGCATCGACTCACACCACGGTGGCACGTGGGAGAGCTCTGTGTGAAAGCCTCGTGGGAAAGCCTAGTGGGAAAGCCTCGAGGGAAAGCCACAGATCCCTTGATCCACGCGAAGGGAAGCGCGACACTGCTACTACAGCTCGGGAGGAAAACCCACGTGCATGTCCCCACTCGCAGACGAGGAATGACTCCCCTGGGAGACTCCAGAAGTACCCAAGATCCATGTCAGCACTGGAGAGGAATCCTGAGGTTCCGGCACAGACTCCACACAAGGTCTCAGGCCCCGGCATCGACGGGAGAGGAATCCCGAGAGGCCCCCGAGCAACTGCATGGGGACTGGCCTTTCCTGAGGCCACCAGAGCGGGTCCCTGAGGTCCCAGTCGAAAGTCGAGAGCACCTGCCGCAACTAGAGAATATCCAGGAGGTTCTCCCCTCCAGGCGAGATGAGGCCCATTTCTGCTGAGGAGTCTCGAGGCTAATCACACCTAACCTCTCGAACTTGCCAAAGGGTCCTTCACACCCTTGCTGCAACTCAAGAAGTTCCCCGACATACCCGTCTCCACTCGAGAGGAAGCACGAGAGTCCCGCCCACATCCAGAGCAGCCCCGTTTCCGCCTCATAGCCTCGAGCGGTGGGATCCTTTCCCTGCGTGGTCGGGAAAGAATTCCCGGCGTTCCCGTCGCATCTCAGGAGGAGGCGCTCTCCACCAGGAAAGGCGAGAGGAACTCCAGGGTCGTGCCACCATTCCCAGAGTCCCCGAGATGTCTCAGTCCATTCCAGGGAAACCTGTTTTCCCTGCACTGCCTCGACTTTCAAGCCGAGGATCGACTCACACCACGGTGGCACGTGGGACAGCCCTGTGGGAAAGCCTCTGTGGGAAAGCCTCGAGGGAAAGACCACAGATCCCTTGATCCACGCTAAGGGAAGCGCGACACTGCTGCTACAGGTCGGGAGGGAAGCGCACGTGCATGACCCCACTCGAGACGAGGAACTGACTACCCTGGTGAGACTGCCAGAAGTACCCCAAGATCCATGTCGGCACTGGAGAGGTAATCCTCAGGTTCCTGCACTGACTCCACACAAGGTCTTAGGCCCCAGCATCGACGGGAGAGGAATCCCGAGAGACCCCCGAACTACTCGCATGGGGACTGGCCTTTCCTGAGGCCACCAGAGCGGGTCCCTGAGGTCCCCAGTCGTAAGTCGAGAGCACCTGCCTGCAACTCGAGAAAATCCAGGAGGTTCTCCCCTCCAGGCGAGATGAGGCCCATTTCCGCTGAGGCGTCTCGAGGCTATTCACACCTAACCTCTGGCACTTCCAAGGGTCCTTCACACCCTTGCTGCAACTCAAGAAGTTCCCCGACATACACGTCTCCACTCGACAGGAAGAACGAGAGTTCCACCCACATCCAGAGGAGCCCAGTTTCCCCCTCCGAGCTCAAGAGGAGGGATCCTTTCCCTGCGTGGTCGGGAAAGATTTTCCGGCATTCCCGTCGCATCTCAAGAGGAGGCGCTCTCCAGAGGAATGGCGAGAGGAACTCCAGGGTCGTGCCACATTCCCAGAGTCCTCCAGATGGCTCCGTCCATTCCAGGGAAAGCTGTTTTCCCAGCACTGCCTCGACTTTCAAGCCGAGGATCGACTCACACCACGGTGGCACGTGGGACAGCCCTGTGGAAAAGCCTCGAGGGAAAGCCTCGTGGGAAAGCCTCGAGGTAAAGCCCCTGATCCCTTGATCCACGCGAAGGAAAGCGTGACACTGCTGCTACAGCTCGGGAGGAAAGCGCACGTGCATGCCCCCACTCGAGACGAGGACTGACTCACCTGGGGAAACTCCAGAAGTACCCCAAGTTCCATGTCTGCACTGGCAGAGGAATCCTCAGTTTCCGGCAACGACTCCACACAAGGTCTTTTGCCCCGGCATCGACGGGAGAGGAATCCCCAGAGGCACCCGAGCAACTCGCATGGGGACTGGTCTTTCCTGAGGCCACCAGAGCGGGTCCCTGAGGTCCCCGTCGTAAGCCGAGAGCACCTGCCGCAACTCGAGAAAATCCAGGAGGTTCTCCCTCCAGGCGAGATGAGGCCCATTTCCGCTGAGGCGTCTCGAGGCTATTCACACCTAAACTCTGGAATTTCCAAAGGGTCCTTCACACCCTTGCTGCAACTCAAGAAGTTCCCCGACATACCCGTCTCCACTCGAGAGGAAGCACGAGAGTTCCACCCACATCCAGAGGAGCCCCGTTTCCCCCTCCGAGCTCAAGAGGAGGGATTCTTTCCCTGCGTGGTTGAGAAAGCATTCCCGGCGTTCCCGTAGCATCTCAAGAGGAGGCGCTCTCCACAGGAAAGGCGAGAGGAACTCTAGGGTCGTGCCACATTCCCAGAGTCTCCCGGATGTCTCCGTCCATTCCAGGGAAACCTGTTTTCCCTGCACTGCCTCGACTTTCAAGCCGAGGATCGACTCACACCATGGTGGCACGTGGGACAGCCCTGTGGTAAAGCCTCGAGTAAAGCCAAGATCCCTTGACCCACGCGAAGGGAAGCGCGACACTGCTGCTACAGCTCGGAAGGAAAGCGCACGTGCATGCCCCCACTCGAGACGTGGCCTAACTCCCTTGGGGGGACTCCAGAAATACCCCCAAGATCCATGTCAGCACTGGAGAGGAATCCTCAGGTTCCCTCACTGACTCCACACAAGGTCCTAGGCCCCAGCATCGACGGGAGAGGAATCCCGAGAGGCCCCCGAACAACTCGCATGGGGACTGGCCTTTCCTGAGGCCACCAGAGCGGATCCCTGAGGTCCCCGTCGTAAGACGAGAGCTCCTGCCGCAACTCGTAAAAATCCAGGAGGTTCTCCCCTGCAGGCGAGATGAGTCCCATTTCCGCTGAGGCGTCTCGAGGCTAATCAACCTGGACTCTGGAACTTCCAAAGGGTCCTTCACACCCTTGCTGCAACTCAAGAAGTTGCCCGACGTACCCGTCTTCACTCGAGAGGGAGCACGAGAGTCCCGCCCACATCCAGAGGAGCCCCGTTTCCGCCTCCTAGCTCGAGAGGAGGGATCCTTTCCCTGCGTGGTCGGGAAAGAATTCCCGGCGTTCCCTGTCGCATCTCAAGAGGAGGCGCTCTCCACAGGAAAGGCGAGAGGAACTCCAGGGTCGTGCCACCATTCCCAGGGCCCCCAAATGTCTCAGTCCATTCCAGGGAAACCTGTTTTCCCTGCAGTGCCTCGACTTTCTAGCCGAGGATCGACTCACATCACGGTGTCTCGTGGGACAGCCCTGTGGGAAAGCCTCGTGGGAAAGCCTCTTGGGAAAGCCTCGTGGGAAAGCCTCGAGGGAAAAGCCACAGATCCCTTGATCCATGCGAAGGGAAGCGCGACAGTGCTGCTACAGCTCAGGAGGAAAGCGCACGTGCATGCCCCCAGTCGAGACGAGGACTGACTCCCCTGGGGAGACTCCAGAAGTACCCCAAGATCCATGTCTGCACTGCAGAGGAATCCTCAGGTTCCGGCACTGACTCCACACAAGGTCTTAGGCCCCAGCATCGACGGGAGAGGAATCCCGAGAGGCCCCCATGCAACTAGCATGGGAACTGGCCTTTCCTGGGCCACCAAAGAGGGTCCCTGTCGTCCCCATCATAAGACGAGAGCACCCGCCGCAACTCGAGAAAATCCAGGAGGTTCTCCCCTCCAGGCGAGATGAGGCCCATTTCCGCTGAGGAGTCTCGAGGCTATTCACACCTAACCTCTGGAACTTCCAAAGGGTCCTTCACACCCTTGCTGCAACTCAAGAAGTTCCCCGACATAACCGTCTCCACTCGAGAGGAAGCTCGAGAATCCCGCCCACATCCAGAGGAGCCCCGTTACCGCCTCCTAGCTCGAGAGGAGGGATCCTTTCACTGCGTGCTCGGGAAAGAATTGCCGGCTTTTCCGTCGCATCTCAAGAGGAGGCGCTAACCACAGGAAAGGCGAGAGGAACTCCAGGGTCGTGCCACCATTCCCAGAGTCCCCCAGATGTCTCAGTCCATTCCAGGGAATACTTTTGTCCCTGCACTGCCTCGACTTTCAAACCGAGCATCGACTCACACCACGGTGGCACGTGGGAGAGCTCTGTGTGAAAGCCTCGTGGGAAAGCCTAGTGGGAAAGCCTCGAGGGAAAGCCACAGATCCCTTGATCCACGCGAAGGGAAGCGCGACACTGCTACTACAGCTCGGGAGGAAAACCCACGTGCATGTCCCCACTCGCGACGAGGAATGACTCCCCTGGGAGACTCCAGAAGTACCCAAGATCCATGTCAGCACTGGAGAGGAATCCTGAGGTTCCGGCACAGACTCCACACAAGGTCTCAGGCCCCGGCATCGACGGGAGAGGAATCCCGAGAGGCCCCCGAGCAACTGCATGGGGACTGGCCTTTCCTGAGGCCACCAGAGCGGGTCCCTGAGGTCCCAGTCGAAAGTCGAGAGCACCTGCCGCAACTAGAGAATATCCAGGAGGTTCTCCCCTCCAGGCGAGATGAGGCCCATTTCTGCTGAGGAGTCTCGAGGCTAATCACACCTAACCTCTCGAACTTGCCAAAGGGTCCTTCACACCCTTGCTGCAACTCAAGAAGTTCCCCGACATACCCGTCTCCACTCGAGAGGAAGCACGAGAGTCCCGCCCAAATCCAGAGCAGCCCCGTTTCCGCCTCATACCTCGAGCGGTGGGATCCTTTCCCTGCGTGGTCGGGAAAGAATTCCCGGCGTTCCCGTCGCATCTCGGGAGGAGGCGCTCTCCACCGGAAAGCCGAGAGGAACTCCAGGGTCGTGCCACCATTCCCAGAGTCCCCGAGATGTCTCAGTCCATTCCAGGGAAAACCTGTTTTCCCTGCACTGCCGTCGACTTTCAAGCCGAGGATCGACTCACACCACGGTGGCACGTGGGACAGCCCTGTGGGAAAGCCTCGTGGGAAAGCCTCGAGGGAAAGACACAGATCCCTTGATCCACGCTAAGGGAAGCGCGACACTGCTGCTACAGGTCGGGGGGAAAGCGCACGTGCAGGACCCCACTCGAGACGAGAACTGACTACCCTGGTGAGACTGCAAAAGTACCCCAAGATCCATGTCGGCACTGGAGAGTAATCCTCAGGTTCCTTCACTGACTCCACACAAGGTCTTAGGCCCCAGCATCGACGGGAGAGGAATCCCGAGAGACCCCCGAACTACTCGCATGGGGACTGGCCTTTCCTGAGGCCACCAGAGCGGGTCCCTGAGGTCCCAGTCGTAAGTCGAGAGCACCTGCCTCAACTCGAGAAAATCCAGGAGGTTCTCCCCTCCAGGCGAGATGAGGCCCATTTCCGCTGAGGCGTCTCGAGGCTAATCACACCTAACCTCTGGAACTTCCAAAGGGTCCTTCACACCCTTGCTGCAACTCAAGAAGTTCCCCGACATACCCGTCTCAACTCGAGAGGAAGGACGAGAGTCCCACCCACATCCAGAGGAGCCCCGTTTCGGCCTCCTAGCTCGAGAGGAGGGATCCTTTCACTGGGTGCTCGGGAAAGAATTCCCGACGTTCAGGTCGCATCTCAAGGGGAGGCGCTCTCCACAGGAAAGGCGAGAGGAACTCCAGGGTCGTGCCACCGTTCCCTGAGTACCCCAGATGTCTCAGTCCATTCCAGGGAAACCTGTTTTCCCTGCACTGCTTCGACTTTCAAGGCGAGGATCAACTCACACCACGGTGGCACGTGGGACAGCCCTGTGGGGAAGCCTCGTGGGAAAGCCTTGTGGGAAAGCCTCGAGGGAAAGCTACAGATCCCTTGATCCACGCGAAGGGAAGCTTGACACTGCTACTACAGCTCGGGAGCAAAGCGCACGTGCATCGACCCACTCGAGACGAGGACTGACTCCACTGGGGAGACTCCAGAAGTACCCCAAAATCCATGTCAGCACTGGAGAAGAATCCTCAGGTTCTGGCACCGACTCAACACAATGTCTTAGGCCCCGGCATCGACGGGAGAGGAATCCCGAGAGGCGCCCGAGCAACTCGCATGGGGACTGGCCTTTCCTGAGGCCACCAGAGCGGGTCCCTGAGGTCCCCATCGTAAGATGAGAGCACCTGCCACAACTCGAGAAAATCCAGGAGGTTCTCCCCTCCAGGCTCGATGAGGCCCATTTCTGCTGAGGCAAATAGGGGGTAATCACACTAAACTCTGAAACTTCCAAAGGGTCTTTCACACCCTTGCTGCAACTCAAGAAGTTCCCCGACATACCCGTCTCCACTCAAGAGGAACACGAGAGTCCCGCGCACTTCCAGAGTGGCCCCGTTTCCGCCTGCTAGCTCGAGAGGAGGGATCCTTTCCCTGTGTGGTCGGGAAAGAATTCCTAGCGTTCCCGTCGCATCTCAAGAGGAGGCGCTCTCCAGAGGAAGGCGAGAGGAACTCCAGGATCAGGCCCCATTCCCAGAGTCCCCCAGAATTCTCAGTTTATTCCAGGGAAACCTGTTTTCCCTGCACTGCTTCGACTTTCAAGCCGAGGATCAACTCACACCACGGTGGCACGTGGGACAGCCCTTTGGGGAAGCCTCATGGGAAAGCCTTCTGGGAAAGCCTTGAGGGAAAGCCGCAGATCCCTTGATCCACGCGAAGGGAAGCTTGACACTGCTGCTACAGCTCGGGAGGAAAGCGCACGTGCATCGCCCCACTCGAGACGAGGACTGACTCCACTGGGGAGACTCCAGAAGTACCCCAAGATCCATGTCAGCACTGGAGAGGAATCCTCAGGTTCCGGCACTGACTTCACACAAGGTTTTAGGCCCCAGCATCGACGGGTGAGGAAACCCAAGAGGCCCCCGAGAGGCCCCCGAGCAACTCGCAAGGGGACTGGCCTTTCCTGAGGCCACCAGAGCGGGTCCCAGAGGTCCCCGTCGTAAGTCGAGAGCACCTGCCACAAATCGAGAAAATCCAGGAGGTTCTCCCCTCCAGGCGAGATGAGGCCCATTTCCTCTGAGGCGTCTCGAGGCTAATCACATCTAACATGTGGAACTTCCAAAGGGTCCTTCACCCCCTTGCTGCAACTCAAGAAGTTCCCCGACATACCCGTCTCCACTCGAGAGGAAGCACGAGAGTCCCGCCCACATCCAGAGGAGCCCCGTTTCCGCCTCCTAGCTCGAGAGGAAGAATCCTTTCCCTGCGTGGTCGGGAAAGAATTCCCAGTGTTCCCGTCCCATCTCAAGAGGAGGCGCTCTCCACAGGAAAGTCGAGAGGAACTCCTGGGGCGTGCCACCATTCCCAGAGTCCCCCAGATGTCTCAGTCCATTCCAGGGAAACCTGTTTTCCCTGCACTGCCTCGTCTTTCAAGCCGAGGATCGACTCACACCTCGGTGGTACGTGGGACAGCCCTGTGGGAAAGCCTCGTGGGAAAGCCTCGAGGGAAAGCCCCTGAACCCTTGATCCACGCAAAGGGAATCTCGACACTGCTGCTACAGCTCCGGAGGAAAGCGCACGTGCATGCCCCCAGTCGAGACGCGGACTGACTCCCCTGGGGAGACTCCAGAAGTACCCCAAGATCCATGTCAGCACTGGAGAGGAATCCTCAGGTTCCGGCACCGACTCCACACAAGGTCTTAGGCACTGTAATCGATGGGAGAGGAATCCCGAGAGGCCCCCGAGCAACTCGCATGGGGACTGGCCTTTCCTGAGGCCAACAGAGCGGGTCCCTGAGGTCCCCGTTGTAAGACGAGAGCACCTGCCGCAACTCGAGAACATCCAGGAGGTGCTCCCCTCCAGGCGAGATGAGGCCCATTTCCGCTGAGGCGTCTCGATGCTAATCACACCTAACCTCTGGAACTTCCAAATGGTCCTTCACACGATTGCTGCAACTCAAGAAGTTCCCCAACATAACCGTCTCCACTTGAGAGGAAGCACGAGATCCCGGCCACGATCCAGAGGAGCCCCATTTCCGTCTCCTAACTCGAGAGGAGGGATCCTTGCCATGCGTTGTCCGGAAAGAATTCCCGGCGTTCCCGTCGCATCTCAAGAGGAGGCGCTCTCCACAGGAAAGGTGAGAGGAACTCCAGGGTCGTGCCACCATTCCCAGAGTCAACCAGATGTCTCCGTCCATTCCAGGGAAACCTGTTTTCCCTGCACTGCCTCGACTTTCAAGCCGAGGATCAACTCACACCACGGTGGCACGTGGGACAGCCCTGTGGGAAAGCCTCGTGGGAAAGCCTCGTGGGAAAGCCTCGAGGGAAAGCCACAGATCCGTTGATCCACGGGAAGGGAAGGGTGACACTTCTGCTACAGCTCGTGAAGAAAGCCCACGTGCATGCCCCCACTCGAGCCGAGGACTGACTCCCCTGGGGAGACTCCAGAAGTACCCCAAGATCCATGTCAGCACTGAAGAGGAATCCTCAGGTTCCGGCACCGACTCCATACAAGGTCTTAGGCCCTAGCATCGATGGGAGAGGAATCCCGAGAGGCCCCCGAGCAACTCGCATGGGGACTGGCCTTTCCCGAGGCCACCAGAGCGGGTCCCTGAGGTCCCCGTCTTAAGTCGAGAGCACCTGCTGCAACTCGAGAAAATCCAGGAGGTTCTCCCCTCCAGGCGAGATGAGGCCCATTTCCGCTGAGGCGTCTCGAGACTATTCACACCTAAACTCTGGAACTTCCAAGGGGTCCTTCACACCCTTGCTCCAACTCAAAAGTTCCGCGAGATTCCCGTCTCCACTCGAGAGGGAGCACGAGAGTCCCGCCTACATCCAGAGGAGCCCGTTTCCTCCTCCTAGCCCGACAGGAGGGATCCTTTCCCTGCGTGTTCGGAAAAGAATTCCCGGCGTTCCCGTCACATCTCAAGAGGGGGCGCTTTCCACAGGAAAGGCGAGAGGAAATCCAGGGTCGTGCCACCATTCCTAGAGTCCCGCAGATGTCTCAGTCCATTCCAGCGAAGCCTGTTTCCCCGGCACTGCCTCGACTTTCAAACCGAGGATCGACTGACACCACTGTGGCACGTGGGATATCACTGTGGGAAATCCTCGTGGGAAAGCCTGGTGCGAAAGCGTCGTGGGAAAACGTCGTGGGAAAGCCTCGAGGGAAAGCCACAGATCCCTTGATCCTTTCGAAGGGAAGCTCAACACTGCTGCTACAGCTCGGAGGAAAGTGCACGTGCATGCCCCCACTCGAGACGAGGACTGACTCCCCTGGGGAGACTCCAGAAGTACTCCAAGATACAAGTCAGCAATGGAGAGGAATCCTCACGTTTTGGCACAGACTCCACACAAGATCTTAGGTCCCGGCACCAACGGGAGAGGAATCCCGATAGGCCCGTGAGGCAACTCGCATGGGGACTGGCCTTTCGTGAGGCCACAAGAGCGGGTCCATGATGTCCCGGTCGTAAGTCGAGAGCACCGGCTGCAACTCGAGAAAATCCAGGAGGTTCTCCTCTCCTGGCGAGATGAGGCCCATTTCCGCTGAGGCGTCTCGAGGCTAATCACACCTAAACTCTGGAACTTCCAAAGGGTCCTTCACACCCTTGCTGCAACTCAAGAAGTTCCCCGACATACCCGACTCCACTCGAGAGGAAGCACGAGAGTCCCGCCCACATCCAGAGGAGCCCCGTTTCCGCCTCATAGCTCGAGAGGAGGGATCCTTTCCCTGCGTGGTCGGGAAAGAATTCCTGGTGTTCCCGTTGCATCTCAAGAGGAGGCACTCTCCACAAAAAAAGGCGAGAGGAACTCCTGGGTCGTGCCACCATTCCCAGAGACCCCTGGATGTCTCAGTCCATTCCAGGGAAAACTGTTTTCCCTGCACTGCGTCAACTTTCAAGCCGAGGATCGACTCACACCTCGGTGGAACTTGGGACAGCCCTGTGGGAAAGCATCGTGGGAAAGCCTCGGGGAAAGCCTTGAGGGAAAGCCGCAGATCCCTTGATCCATGCGAAGGGAAGCGTGAAACTGCTGCTACAGCTCGGGAGGAAAGCGCACGGGCATGTCCCCAATAGAGACAAGGACTGAGTCCCCTGGGGAGACTCCAGAAGTACCCCAGGAACCATGTCAGCACTGGAGAGGAATCCTCAGGTTCCGGCACCGACTCCACACTAGGTATTAGGAGCCGGCATCGACGGGAGAGGATCTCGAGAGGCCCCCGAGCAATTCGCAAGGGTACTGGCCTTTCCTGAGGCCACCAGAGCGGGTCCCTGTGGTCCACGTCGTAATTCGAGAGCACCTGCCGCAACTCGAGAACATCCAGGAGGTTCTCCCCTCCAGGCGAGATGAGGCCCATTTCCGCTGAGGCATCTCGAGGCTAATCGCATCTAACATCTGGAACTTCCAAAGTGTTCATCACACCCTTGCTGCAACTCAAGAAGTTACCCGACATACAAGTATCCACTCGAGAGGAAGCACGAGAGTCCCTCCCACATCCAGAGGAGCCCCATTTCCACCTCCTAGCCCGAGAGGAGGGATCCTTTCCCTGCGTGGTCGGGAAAGAATTCCCGGCGTTCCCAACGCATCTCAAGAGGAGGCGCTCTCCACAGGAAAGGCGAGAGGAACTCCAGGGTCGTATCACCATTCCCAGAGTCGCCCAGATGTCTCAGTGCATTCCAGGGAAACCTGTTTTTCCCTGCACTGCCTCGACTTTCAAGCCGAGGATGGACTCACACCACGGTGTCACGTGGGACAGCCCCGTGGGAAAGCCTCGTGGGAAAGACTCGTGGGAAAGCCTCGTGGGAAAGCCTCGAGGGAAAGCCCCTGATCCCATTGATCCACGCGAAGGGAAGTGCGACACTGCTGCTAGAGCTCGGAAGGAAAGCGCACGTGCATGCCCCCACTCGAGTAAGAGG
>NW_017217131.1:0-12745 GCF_001704415.2 Capra hircus | reverse complement strand
AAATTAACTCTGCCTTTTGTGCTGAGGTATCCGGGGGGAAGGGCCTCTGCCCATATCGTCCGTCCAGAGTCATCTACTATTGCGGCTCCCGCCCGTCTCTGTCCATCTTTTACATAACTGCTCCGTCTGTGAACCATCTTAGCTCACTGTTATCAGTGGAGTATCGGCTAAGTCCTTTCGCATTGCTGTTACCCCGGCCAGTATCTCATCACAATCATGGAGGGGGCTATTTTCCCCCGGATTGGGCAAAAGAGTGGGCGATTTAGAGTGCAGGGCGTTTGGAAATGAATCCGTGGGGTGTCAAGTAGCAAGGCCTGGTAGTGCGTCAAGCGGGCATTAGAAATCCATTTACCTGGGGGTTGCTTTAAAACTCTCTCTATGGCATGAGGAGTGTAGACCAAGAGTCTCTGTCCATAAGTCAGTTTATCAGCATCGTGGACTAAGAGCGTGGTGGCCGCGATGATACGGAGGCAAGGTGGCCATCCGGCTGCCACTGGTCCAGTCTCTTGGAAAGGTAAGCTACAGGTCGCTTCCATGGTCCCCATCTCTGTGTTAGTACCCCTTTTCCTATCCCCGCTTTTCATCTACAAATAATTGGAAAGGCTTAGATGGATCAGGGAGGGCAAGGGCAGGAGCCTCTAGCAAGGCTCGCCTGAGCTCTTGGAAGGCCTCTTTCATTGGCTCAGCCCATTTCCAGTCCTTGTTTTCTTTGGTCCCCTCATATAGGGGCCTGGCCTTTCTGCAAACCCCAAGATCCATAACCGGCAATATCCCATCGTTCCCAGACATTCTCTCACTTGTCTAGGGTTAGCCGGCTCAGGGATCTGGAGGATGGTTTCTTTCATAGCCTGTGTTAGCCCCCTCTGGCCCTGTTTTATCTTATAACCGAGGTATGTAACCTCTTGCTTGGCAATCTGGGCCTTTTTGGCACTAGCCCGGTAACCTAAAGTCCCCAAGGTTTGGAGAAGGTCACCTGTTGCCTCTTGGCACTCTTTCTCTGTAGCCGCCGCCAGCATAAGGTCATCAACTTATTGTAATAAAACAATGGTAGGGTGTTCAACCCGATACTCACGGAGGTCTTCGTCCAGGGCCTCATTAAATAACGTGGGCGAGTTTTTGAAACCCTGTGGTAAGCGAGTCCATGTCAGCTGCACAGGGGTCTGACCACCGTCTTCCTGCCATTCGAAGGCAAAGATCTCTTGGCTTGCGGGGGCAAGAGGCAAACTAAAAAAGGCATCTTTTAAATCGAAAACAGTGTACCAAGTGTAGTTTGGAGGCAAGTTGCTTAGCAATGTATAAGGGTTAGGAACCGTAGGATGAATATCACTCACCCGTTTGTTGACTTCTCGTAGATCTTGAACCGGTCTAAAATCAGTTCCCCCAGGCTTTTTCACAGGCAACAGGGGAGTGTTCCATGGGGACCGGCACCTTTTCAGGACCCCAGCGTCTATGACGTGTTGTATATGAGGAGTAATTCCTTGTCGAGCCTCCTGACTCATGGGATACTGTCGTACCCTCACTGGGACGCACTGGCTTTCAGTTCCACAATGATAGGGGCCTCTGTTTGGCTAGTCCCATTCCTGCAGTTTCAGCCCAGGCCTGAGGATATCTTTGAACCCATGGTTGTACTTCGGGGCTTATTGTCGCTGGGGCCTCTGGCAAGTAGAGTCTGTATTCATCTTTTAATGCCAGAGACAAGACCTGAAGAGGATGCCCGGTCCCATCTAAAACCGACACTTGTCCGTGGTCGAAATGAATTTGGGCATTTACTTTAGACAGTAAATCCCTTCCCAACAAGGGCGCTGGACACTCAGGTATCACCAAAAAGAATGGGTCACCTGGTGGGCCCCCAAGTTCACATGCTGTTTTTGTAGTCCATCCATATCGTTTAGTCCCGGTTGCTCCCTGCACCCAGCTACTTTTCTTAGACATGGGTCCATCTTTTTGGCTTAAGACTGAGTACTGGGCTCCCGTGTCCACCATGAAGCCAACCGGTTTCCCCTCCACATTTATAGTTACCCAGGACTCGGGGAGGGGCTTCGAGCCCTGACACCCCTAGTCGCTATCCTCACCCGCGTAGAGTATATGACTGTCTGGAGAGGGAGTCTCGTTTTTTGGGGTTCTTGGGCTCCTCTTTTAGATTTTTTTGGGGGGCATTTATCTTTCCAATGTCCAAACTCTTTACAAAACGCACATTGGTTTTTCTCAAGCTTACGCCTTGTCGTTTTTTTTCTTCAGTTTTTGAGTCCAGTGTTTTCCCTTTCTGGAATGTGTTTTTGTTTTCAACCCCAGCAAAAAATATCTGGGCCAGCTCTTTTTGATTTTTATGGTTTTCTTCAGCTCTAAATTCTCTTTCTTCTCTTCTAATGCGGTCCTCTCTCTCTTCTGGGGTCTCTCTATGATTAAAAACTCTCTCGGCTGCCCTCACTAGATCTTGCAAGGATTGTTCATTTAACCTCTCTATCTTTTGTAATTTTTTTCTAATATCGGGGCTGCTCGATTTACAAATGCTAACATAACTGCCGCTCGTGACTCATCTGCCTGTGGGTCCATAGGGGTATACTGTCTAAAAGCTTCCATTATCCTTTCAAGGAAGGTTGCTGGGCTCTCATTTGGTTCCTGCCTCACTGAATTGATATTGGCCAAATTAGTTGGCTTTCTGGCGGCCGCTCTAAGGCCGGCCATAAGAGTCTGACGGTATACCCGGAGACACTCCCTACCTTCAGCGCGTTCGAAGTCCCGGTTGGGTCGCACCAAGGGGAACCCCTCCTCAATGAGGTTAGGCTGTATTGTGGGCCTCCCATCCACCCCTGGCACATTCTTTTGAGCTTCTGACAGGATCCGCTCTCGCTCTTCTGTAGTGAAAAGCACCTGTAACAGTTGCTGACAATCATCCCAAGTGGGATTATGAGTAAAAAGGATAGACTCTAACAGATCAATAAGACCCTGTGGTTTTTCAGAGAAGGAGGGAGTCTGGGTTTTCCAACTGTACAAATCACTAGTGGAAAAGGGCCAGTACTGATATGTCCGCTCTCCACCCTCTCTGGCTGGTCCTGCCCGGACCGGAATCGCGTGAACAGTGGAGGAGGGGACTTCCGGGTCTTCTTCCGCTACATTGGCCTTTTCTCTTGTTTTTCCCCGAGTTCCCTGGGCAGGGCCCCCTTCTCTGGGATGAGCTGAAGGCTCGGTTCTCCTCCTGGCTTCTCCCGATGAAACCTGTGAAAGCAAGGGCGGATGTGGATCCGCATACGGGTGTGGGAACAATTCGGTCTCCAGATCTATCAGATTAGGATACAGAGAAGATTCCTGGAATACCGGCTTTGGTCGATTTTCATCCGTTTTTTCTTCTTTTTCTTCGGAAGCCTTCATTACTAACACCTGTGGGCTTGGTAAGGTTGGAGTTGGGGAAGAGGGACAGGAAGGTTTAGGAGGAGCGAGAACAAAGGGTTTAAGCCATTCTGGCGGGTTCCTCACTAGATCCTGCAAGACCAGAATGTAGGGAGTCTGATCTGGGTGCCCGGCAGGACTAGGAGTAAGCACCCTCTCTTTAACTGCCTGGATAATTTGGGGATTGAAGGTTCCCTCTTGTGGCCATCCGACGTCAAAGGTGGGCCACTCGACAGAACAGAAAGTCACCAGTTTTGCTCTTCTTTACCAGTAACGAAAGATCCTGAGCTTTAGACTTGAAATCAGAGAAGTGGTTAATCATAAAAGATAAAGGAGTAGAAGTTGTTCGTCCCATGATCACAGAAAAGTACACTGGGAGCCAACAGAGCACACAAAGAGCAGCGCAGACACCACAAATAGACAAACAGATAACAAACACAAGGTGGCCACCGACAATGCACTCAGTCTGACCTGCAGGATGTTCACAGAGCCAGCTGCCTCCCCAGCACGAAACCAGGCCCCGGCCCTACGCTGAAATAATCCAGTATCAGAGCTAGCTGCCTCCCCAGCACGAAACTAGGCCCCGGGCTTACGCTGACTTAATCCAGTATCAGAGCCAGCTGCCTCCCCAGCACGAAACTAGGCCCCAGGCTTACGCTGACTTGCCTCTGCACTTTACAGCCAGATGCCTCCCCAGTAAGATACTAGGCCTCGGACTTAATCTGGGCTTCTGCAACATTAGCACCGGTGCTCAGAGCTCTTATCTCCTAACGAGGTTACTCCCTTCTACCAGGAGAGTTGTCCTCCCCGGCGGGACGGAGATCCCAGACGAGCCCCCAGATGTTATGCTCCGAGCCCGTATCTCCGAACTGACCGAGAGAGCAAGTCCACCACAGTATTGCAAACGCAAGAAGGGAGTTTGTTTATTCCTAGCGCGCTAGGGCCTAAGTCTCATCCCACACAAGGGAATCTGACAAGAGCCGTGAACAAAGGAGCATGGCGGCTTATATACAGGCAGTTCTTTGTCTCAGTTACAGGAGTAGCTGGTGTTACATGATTGGCCAGGCAGGATGAGCGCATATCCTGTCTCTTTCTGGTAAACACGACTCAGGTCCTAGAGCCTGTCGTTTGGTCCCTAACATTCCCCCCTGTCCTTAGGTCCTATAGAGGAATCTTCCTCTCGGTCCTGAGACACAGTTTGATATTGTCGAAGCACAAACAGCTGTACGGTATTTATGCATTCCTTTACAAAGGCTACAAGTCTATTGATAATGCATGGGCCAAAGGTAAGCATCAGTACAAGTATTAGCAGGGGTCCCAGCAAGGTGGAGATTAGGGTGGTCAACCAAGGGGATTGTTGAAACCAAGATTCAAACCATCCCTGTTGAGCCTCACATTCTCGTTTACGTTGGGCTAGTCCTTCTCTCACTTTGGCCATAGATTCTCTAACTATTCCTGTATGATCCGCATAGAAACAGCACTCTTCTCCTAGGGCAGCACAGAGTCCCCCTTGTTGCAGAAAGGGCAGATCTAATCCCCTCCTGTTTTGCAGAACTACTTCAGATAGAGAAGTTAGAGACGATTCTAAATGACTAATAGATTGCTCTATACGGGTAATGTCTTCATCTATGGCCGCTCTCAGGGAGTTAAATCCTTGGCCTTGCAGGGACAGAGCTGTTATTCCGGTTCCAGCCCCGGCTATTCCAAGACCGAACATAGTTGCTATGGTTATGACGGTAAGAGGTTCCCTCTTAACTTTATAAGTTCTTTTTGGAGGATTTAGAGTTGATTTCTGGGCCCAATAATCATATATTGCTTTCTCTGGTCGGTACAGAATCTTTGGCATGACAGCCACCATAACACAGAATTCTTCTTTGGGGTCAAAGATTGAGCTATGCAGGCATGGAGTTAGCCCCGTGTGTGAACAGACCCACCATCCCCCCATTTGAGGTATTAACCATTTAGCTACAGGCAAATCATCAGGCTCGACGACATGCACACAAAGTGGAGACTTCGCTGGTAACACCGTGCCCGTGCATAAGCCCTTTCCCCATACCTCTTTCATCGTCAGACCCACCTTTCGGTCCCCCCAATGACATTGAGGAGGATCGGTGCTGTTGGCCAAGTCATAAGAGGCATTGAGGCCTACTGCTTCGTAATAAGGGGGAATTAGGTTGTAACATAACCAACAAGATTTAGTTGCCTCAGGATGGATCTGATTCAGGGTGGCATAAGCTGCCTTAATCAGCTTCCATAGGGGATCTATTTCAGCGAGCCCTTCTGCTTCGGGACTCACTGCCAAAGATGTTGGCATGGAAGTCGTTAGGCGGGGGGTTACAGCCAGCTTTTCTACTTTGTTGGGCCCGATACTGTGTACAAGAATTGGCTCTAAGACCTGGCTCACTACTATAACCCCTTTCCCATCAACCCCAAACCCTCCTGATTCCCTCGTCTGTAGTCCCCAAGATAGGCCAGAGATCCAGGTCCCCTCTTTTTTGCTTTTTTCTGGATTGAACCTTATTCTGACTTGTGCATAATTGCAACTTTCACAGCTAAAAGTTGGATCTCCAAGGACCCTAGGGAGGGGCTTGGCGAATGAGAAATTAAGTAAATCTCGATTTCCTACTTCCCAGCGCTGAGGTCCATCATTAGAAGTACCACAATCCCAAGTTTTACAATAAGAGTCTTGTGCCCCCCCACAGGTCTTCCAGGCATGCCCGGGTGCACCTGGGCGCACCTGGGCATGCCCAGAACCCTTGTTCTCGGAGATAACCCCTAGCCCAAGGCACATTTACCATCGGCTTAAGGTACAAGTCTGGCCACCATGTGTTTGGTGGATGTATTGCGGTAGTGGAGTTTAGCACCTCTCGTGTTAGTCCATTTTGCAGCTTCCAGGTGATTTTGACGGGTTGATGCGGGTTCACGCTGGCAACTCCGGAGCAGAGTAACTGGGTCATCCACAAGAGGGCCCAGCCGAGTTGTCCTGGTCCTGTTGGCGCCTTCGAAGCTTTAGCCTCAAGGGGTTGGACGGGTGCAGAGATGCTTCCCATTCTTTCTTAGCATCTTCTTGCTCTGCTGAAGCAGCTGGGTGCACGTGGTTGCAATGCACCCAAGGCCCGATACCGTCAACCTTTTAGGGCAGTTGGGGTGGTAAGAAGAACAACATAAGGACCCTTCCATTTGGGTTCTAGTGCCTTGGTTTGGTGCCTTTTGACCCACACCCAGTCTCCTGGGCCAATGTCATGTGAGGGAATAGTTCCCTTATTTTGACCCACATGTATTTCCCGGAGCAGTTTCCAGACACGAGAGTGCACCTTGCTTAAGGCCAACAAGGCCTCTTGGAGTTGCCCCAACGTGGGAGGCGGTAGTTTCTTCCCTTCAAATATTGGACATACAGGGGGAGGTCTCCCATACAGAATCTCAAATGGGGTCAGATTAAGTTGATAAGGAGTAATCCGCACACGGAAGAGGGCGAAGGGAAGGAGGGTCACCCAGTCCCCGCCAGTCTCTATAGCCAATTTAGTTAAAGTTTCTTTTAGAGTCCGATTCATTCTTTCTACTTGCCCTGAGCTCTGTGGACTGTATTCACAACGTAACTTCCATTTAGTCCCCAGGGCTAGGGCAAGGCTCTGAACTATTTGACTCACAAAGGCAGGTCCCTTATCAGAGCCGATGGTCACTGGCAGGCCAAACCTGGGAACTATTTCTTCTAAAATCTTTTTTGCCACTATCATCGCGGTTTCTCCCTTTGTAGGAAAAGCTTCTACCCAACCCTGAGAAGGTATCTACCAACACTAACAAGTACCGGTAACCATACTTGCCTGGCCTTACCTCGGTGAAATCTATTTCCCAGTGTTGCCCTGGTCCTTCTCCCCGATACCTCAGTCCTGCATGTTGTCCTTTTCCTGGCCTCATCTGTTGACACGCCTTACAAGCATGCACTATGTTCTTTACAGTTGTCTGGTGCCAGGGAAATCGCAGGCGCGCAGTTTGAAAGAGCATCAGAGTCTTCTCTTCTCCCAGATGAGTAGACAAATGTAAATGCTCACATAGTTGCCGTCCCAACTGAGCAGGGAGTATCAAGTAGCCGTCTGAGTCTCGGTACCATCCATCTTTATCTTTTTGAAGGTTGGTGTGTTTTTGGATCCAAGCAAAGTCTGTGGATGAATACTCAGGGGTTGGGGGCAGAGTTCCCATACCTGGAGGTGGAAGTCCGATCGCCAACACAGGGGTGATGAAATCTTCATCAGCTGCTTTTCGAGCTGCCAGGTCTGCGGCACGATTCCCTCGTGCCGTGGGGCTGTCACCCTTCTGATGTCCAGGTACGTGTACTATTGACACAGGCCGAGGCATCTGTACAGCCTCTAAAAGTCTATGGATTTCAGGCAAGTTCTTAATTTCTTTTCCTTCAGCTGTCAAAAACCCCCGTTCCCGATATATCTGGCCCTGGATGTGTACCATGCCAAAAGCATAGCGACTGTCAGTGAAAATAGTTATTCTTTTTCCTTTGGCTCTCTCTAATGCTTGAATCAGGGCAATTAACTCTGCCTTTTGTGCTGAGGTATCCGGGGGAAGGGCCTCTGCCCATATCGTCCGTCCAGAGTCATCTACTATTGCGGCTCCCGCCCGTCTCTGTCCATCTTTTACATAACTGCTGCCGTCTGTGAACCATCTTAGCTCACTGTTATCCAGTGGAGTATCGGCTAAGTCCTTTCGCATTGCTGTTACCCCGGCCAGTATCTCATCACAATCATGGAGGGGGCTATTTTCCCCCGGATTGGGCAAAAGAGTGGCCGGATTTAGAGTGCAGGGCATTTGGAAATGAATCCGTGGGGTGTCAAGTAGCAAGGCCTGGTAGTGCGTCAAGCGGGCATTAGAAATCCATTTACCTGGGGGTTGCCTTTAAAACTCTCTCTATGGCATGAGGAGTGTAGACCAAGAGTCTCTGTCCATAAGTCAGTTTATCAGCATCGTGGACTAAGAGCGTGGTGGCCGCGATGATACGGAGGCAAGGTGGCCATCCGGCTGCCACTGGGTCCAGTCTCTTGGAAAGGTAAGCTACAGGTCGCTTCCATGGTCCCCATCTCTGTGTTAGTACCCCTTTTCCTATCCCCCGCTTTTCATCTACAAATAATTGGAAAGGCTTAGATGGATCAGGGAGGGCAAGGGCAGGAGCCTCTAGCAAGGCTCGCCTGAGCTCTTGGAAGGCCTCTTTCATTGGCTCAGCCCATTTCCAGTCCTTGTTTTCTTTGGTCCCCTCATATAGGGGCCTGGCCTTTTCTGCAAACCCCAAGATCCATAACCGGCAATATCCCATCGTTCCCAGACATTCTCTCACTTGTCTAGGGTTAGCCGGCTCAGGGATCTGGAGGATGGTTTCTTTCATAGCCTGTGTTAGCCCCCTCTGGCCCTGTTTTATCTTATAACCGAGGTATGTAACCTCTTGCTTGGCAATCTGGGCCTTTTTGGCACTAGCCCGGTAACCTAAAGTCCCAAGGTTTGGAGAAGGTCACCTGTTGCCTCTTGGCACTCTTTCTCTGTAGCCGCCGCCAGCATAAGGTCATCAACTTATTGTAATAAAACAATGGTAGGGTGTTCAACCGATACTCACGGAGGTCTTCGTCCAGGGCCTCATTAAATAACGTGGGCGAGTTTTGAAACCCTGTGGTAAGCGAGTCCATGTCAGCTGCACAGGGGTCTGACCACCGTCTTCCTGCCATTCGAAGGCAAAGATCTCTTGGCTTGCGGGGGCAAGAGGCAAACTAAAAAAGGCATCTTTTAAATCGAAAACAGTGTACCAAGTGTAGTTTGGAGGCAAGTTGCTTAGCAATGTATAAGGGTTTAGAACCGTAGGATGAATATCACTCACCCGTTTGTTGACTTCTCGTAGATCTTGAACCGGTCTAAAATCAGTTCCCCCAGGCTTTTTCACAGGCAACAGGGAGTGTCCATGGGGACCGGCACCTTTTCAGGACCCCAGCGTCTATGACGTGTTGTATATGAGGAGTAATTCCTTGTCGAGCCTCCTGACTCATGGGATACTGTCGTACCCTCACTGGGGACGCACTGGCTTTCAGTTCCACAATGATAGGGGGCCTCTGTTTGGCTAGTCCCATTCCTGCAGTTTCAGCCCAGGCCTGAGGATATCTTTGAACCCATGGTTGTACTTCGGGCTTATTGTCGCTTGGGGGCCTCTGGCAAGTAGAGTCTGTATTCATCTTTTAATGCCAGAGACAAGACCTGAAGAGGATGCCCGGTCCCATCTAAAACCGACACTTGTCCGTGGTCGAAATGAATTTGGGCATTTACTTTAGACAGTAAATCCCTTCCAACAAGGGCGCTGGACACTCAGGTATCACCAAAAAGAATGGGTCACCTGGTGGGCCCCCAAGTTCACATGCTGTTTTGTAGTCCATCCATATCGTTTAGTCCCGGTTGCTCCCTGCACCCAGCTACTTTTCTTAGACATGGGTCCATCTTTTTGGCTTAAGACTGAGTACTGGGCTCCCGTGTCCACCATGAAGCCAACCGGTTTCCCCTCCACATTTATAGTTACCCAGGACTCGGGAGGGGCTTCGAGCCCTGACACCCCTAGTCGCTATCCTCACCCGCGTAGAGTATATGACTGTCTGGAGAGGGAGTCTCGTTTTTGGGTTCTTGGGCTCCTCTTTTAGATTTTTTGGGGGGCATTTATCTTTCCAATGTCCAAACTCTTTACAAAACGCACATTGGTTTTTCTCAAGCTTACGCCTTGTCGTTTTTTCTTCAGTTTTTGAGTCCAGTGTTTTCCCTTTCTGGAACCTGTTTTTTGTTTTCAACCCCAGCAAAAAATATCTGGGCCAGCTCTTTTTGATTTTTATGGTTTTCTTCAGCTCTAAATTCTCTTTCTTCTCTTCTAATGCGGTCCTCTCTCTCTTCTGGGGTCTCTCTATGATTAAAAACTCTCTCGGCTGCCCTCACTAGATCTTGCAAGGATTGTTCATTTAACCTCTCTATCTTTTGTAATTTTTTTCTAATATCGGGGGCTGCTCGATTTACAAATGCTAACATAACTGCCGCTCGTGACTCATCTGCCTGTGGGTCCATAGGGGTATACTGTCTAAAAGCTTCCATTATCCTTTCAAGGAAGGTTGCTGGGCTCTCATTTGGTTCCTGCCTCACTGAATTGATATTGGCCAAATTAGTTGGCTTTCTGGCGGCCGCTCTAAGGCCGGCCATAAGAGTCTGACGGTATATACCGGAGACACTCCCTACCTTCAGCGCGTTCGAAGTCCCGGTTGGGTCGCACCAAGGGGAACCCCTCCTCAATGAGGTTAGGCTGTATTGTGGGCCTCCCATCCACCCCTGGCACATTCTTTTGAGCTTCTGACAGGATCCGCTCTCGCTCTTCTGTAGTGAAAAGCACCTGTAACAGTTGCTGACAATCATCCCAAGTGGGATTATGAGTAAAAAGGATAGACTCTAACAGATCAATAAGACCCTGTGGTTTTTCAGAGAAGGAGGGAGTCTGGGTTTTCCAATTGTACAAATCACTAGTGGAAAAGGGCCAGTACTGATATGTCCGCTCTCCACCCTCTCTGGCTGGTCCTGCCCGGACCGGAATCTGAACGGGGGATCCACTTTCTCTTCCGCTACATTGGCCTTTTCTCTTGTTTTTCCCGAGTTCCCTGGGCAGGGCCCCCTTCTCTGGGATGAGCTGAAGGCTCGGTTCTCCTCCTGGCTTCTCCCGATGAAACCTGTGAAAGCAAGGGCGATGTGGATCCGCATACGGGGGTGGGAACAATTCGGTCTCCAGATCTATCAGATTAGGATACAGAGAAGATTCCTGAATACCGGCTTTGGTCGATTTTCATCCGTTTTTTCTTCTTTTTCTTCGGAAGCCTTCATTACTAACACCTGTGGGCTTGGTAAAGTTGGGAAGAGGGACAGGAAGGTTTAGGAGGAGCGAGAACAAAGGGTTTAAGCCATTCTGGCGGGTTCCTCACTAGATCCTGCAAGACCAGAATGTAGGGAGTCTGATCTGGGTGCCGGCAGGACTAGGAGTAAGCACCCCTCTCTTTAACTGCCTGGATAATTTGGGATTGAAGGTTCCCTCTTGTGGCCATCCGACGTCAAAGGTGGGCCACTCGACAGAACAGAAAGTTTTCTCTTCTTTACCAGTAACGAAAGATCCTGAGCTTTAGACTTGAAATCAGAGAAGTGGTTAATCATAAAGATAAAGGAGTAAGTTGTTCGTCCCATGATCACAGAAAAGTACACTGGGAGCCAACAGAGCACACAAAGAGCAGCGCAGACACCACAAATAGACAAACAGATAACAAACACAAGGTGGCCACCGACAATGCACTCAGTCTGACCTGCAGGATGTTCACAGAGCCAGCTGCCTCCCAGCACGAAACCAGGCCCCGGCCCTACGCTGAAATAATCCAGTATCAGAGCCTAGCTGCCTCCCCAGCACGAAACTTACGCTGACTTAATCCAGTATCAGAGCCAGCTGCCTCCCCAGCACGAAACTAGGCCCAGGCTTACGCTGACTTGCCTCTGCACTTTACAGCCAGATGCCTCCCCAGTAAGATACTAGGCCTCGACTTAATCTGGGCTTCTGCAACATTAGCACCGGTGCTCAGAGCTCTTATCTCCTAACGAGGTTACTCCCTTCTACCAGGAGAGTTGTCCTCCCCGGCGACGGAGATCCCGGACGAGCCCCCAGATGTTATGCTCCGAGCCCGTATCTCCGAACTGACGAGAGAGCAAGTCCACCACAGTATTGCAAACGCAAGAAGGGAGTTTGTTTATTCCTAGCGCGCTAGGGCCTAAGTCTCATCCCACACAAGGGAATCTGACAAGAGCCGTGAACAAAGGAGCATGGCGGCTTATATACAGGCAGTTCTTTGTCTCAGTTACAGGAGTAGCTGGTGTTACATGATTGGCCAGGCAGGATGAGCGCATATCCTGTCTCTTTCTGGTAAACACGACTCAGGTCCTAGAGCCTGTCGTTTGGTCCCTAACATTCCCCCTGTCCTTAGGTCCTATAGAGGAATCTTTCCTCCGTCCTGAGACACAGTTTGATATTGTCGAAGCACAAAACAGCTGTACGTATTTATGCATTCCTTTACAAAGGCTACAAGTCTATTGATAATGCATGGGCCAAAGGTAAGCATCAGTACAAGTATTAGCAGGGGGTCCAGCAAGGTGGAGATTAGGGTGGTCAACCAAGGGGATTGTTGAAACCAAGATTCAAACCATCCCTGTTGAGCCTCACATTCTCGTTTACGTTGGGCTAGTCCTTCTCTCACTTTGGCCATAGATTCTCTAACTATTCCTGTATGATACGCATAGAAACAGCACTCTTCTCCTA
>NW_017217130.1:0-23000 GCF_001704415.2 Capra hircus | reverse complement strand
CGTGGAGGGAGCATTAGTGCAGAAGGTGCAGGGGTCCTGGGCTGCAGACCGGGCTAGTGCAGCCCAACAGACAGCACCCTAACTGCGGAGGCCAAAGGAGAAGCCCTGACTAACAATTGAGTCACAGTTGCTGCTGCTGCTGTGTAAGTCGCTTTCACTTGTGTATCCGATTCTTGGACCCATAGGATGGCAGCCCACCAGGCTCTCTATCTCTGGGATTCTCACAGGCACCAAGAACAAGCTGGAGGGTGGGTTGCTTATCCTTCTCCAATGCATGCAACGTGAAAAGCTGAAAGTGAAGATCTTCCAGTCATGATCCACTTCCTAGGACCCAATGATACAGCTACCCAGAACTCTCCACCCATGGGATTTTTCAGGCCAAGGAATACTGAATTGGGTTACTCACTTGCTTCTCTCGATCAATAAGGCCACAGAATCCCTCTGAGAAAAGAAGAGAAGGAAAATAAATCGAAAAAAAAGAGAAGCTAGAAAAAGGGCCAATGGAGAAAAGGGGAAAAATTTGGAACTTTAAAAGCAGAAATTCCAGCAAGAATAGCAAAGGCGGTCTGAGTCTTCCCTGGTCAGGAAGCATCCCCCTGGAGAAGAAAAGAAATTGGCAAAAGCCTACTTGCCCAATGATGTTATTATATTGCTTGCAAATTTCCTGAAGTCAAAGTTCCCTGTTAGATATACATTAGAGAAGTTTATTATATTGGTTTAAAAGAGCATTTTTACCCAATCTCTCCACCTGGAGGGAAGCCTATTCAGGTCCTGCCCCCTTCCTGACCCCAGCAGGGCCAGTCTGTACACACCATCAGGTCTTCAACAGCCCATCTGTGCTGGTGCCTCAGGACTCAGGACTCTTCCCTTTAAAGATGCAAATACATCATTGGCATGTTGGTTTCCTGCAGCTTCTGGCCCTGAAAAGCCTCCATTGTTTGTCTAGAATGTGTTATGCTTTACATCTGAACACCAAACTCCAGTCCCTCCTGCCTCTTCTCCATCCCCCTCTATCCAAGGCGTTTCTCTGAGGAGGGGGCTCTTTGCATAGCTGTGACACTGCCCTGGGCATCAGTGTGCTAATTTGCACTTCAAAGAACAGAAGGAAAAGGCAAAGGAGAAAAGGAAGGATATACCCATTTGAATGTAGAGTTCAAAGAATAGCAAGAAGAGATAAGGAAGCCTTCCTCAGGATCAATGCAAAGAAAGAGAGGAAAACAATAGAATGGGAAAGACTAGAGATCTCTTCAAGAAAATCAGAGATAGAAAAGGAACACTTTATGCAACGATTGCACAATAAAGACAGAAATGATATGGACTAAAAAGAAAAAGATGTTAAGAGGTGGCAAGAATACTTAGAAAAACTAACAAAAAAGATCTTCATGACCCATATAATCGAGATGGTGTGATCACTCACCTAGAGCCACATCCTAGAATGCGAAGTCAAGTGGGCCTTGGGCAAGCATCACAATGAACAAAGCTAGTAGAGGTGATGAACTTCCAGTTGAGCTATTTCAAATTCTAAAAGATGATGCTGTGAAAGTGCTGCACTCAATATGCCAGCAAGTTTGGAAAACTCAGCAGTGGCCACAGGACTGGAAATGGTCTGCTTTCATTTCAGTCCCAAAGAAAGGCAATGCCAAAGAATGCTCAAACTACCACACGATTGCATTCATCTCACACGCTAGCAAAGTAATAGTCAAGATTCTCCAAGCCAGGCTTTCACAGTGCGGAAACAGTGAACTTCCAGATGATCAAGCTGGATTTAGACAAGGGAGAGGAACCAGAAATCGAATTGCAAACATCCCTTGGATCATCAACTAAGCGACAGAGTGCTGGGAAAACATCAACTTATGTTTTATTGACTATGCCAAAGTCTTCATTGTGTGGATCACAACAAACTGTGGAAAATTGTTCAAGAGATGGGAATACCAGACCACCTGACCTGCCTCCTGAGAAATCTGTATGCAGGTCCAGAAGCAACAGTTAGAAGTGGACATGGAACAACATACTGGTTGAAAAATCGGGAAAGGAGCACCTCAAGGCTGTATATTTTCACCCTGCTTATTTAACTTATATGCAGAGTACATCGAGAGAAATGAAGATCCTGGCGTCCGTCCCATCACTTCATGGCAAATAGATGAGGAAACAATGGAAACAGGGACAGACTTTCTTATCTTGGGCCTCCAAAATAACTGCAGATGGTGACTGCAGCCATAAAATTAAAAGAAGAAAAGCTCCTTGGAAGAAAAGTTATGACCAACCTAGACAGCATATAAAAAAGGAGAGACATTGCTTTGCCAACAAAGGTACTTCTAGTCAAAGCTTCAGTTTTTCCAGTATGGGTGTGAGAAGTGGACTATAAAGAAAGCTGGGTGCCAAAGAATTGATGCCTTTGAACTGTGCTCTTGGAGACGACTCTGGAGAGTCCCTTGAACTGCAAGGAGATCCAACCAGTTCAACCTAAAGGAAATCAGTCTTCAATATTCATTGTAAGGTCTGATGTTTCATCTGAAACTAAAATGCTTTGGCCACCTGATGCGAAGAAACTGACTCTTTTGAAAAGACCCTGATGCTGGAATGATTGATGGTGGGAGGAGAAGGGACGAGAGAGGATGAGATGGTTGAATGACATCACTGATTCAATGGTCATGAGTTTGAGTAGGCTCCAGGAGTTGGTGATGGACAAGGAAGCCTGGCATACTGCATTTGGTGCTGTCGCAAAGAGTCAGAGCGACTGAACTGAACTGAACTTAGAGGTCACATTGCTTATCAGGCTGTTGGACATTTGCTTCAGCAAGCAAGGAATGGAAGTCTCACTATTCACGTGGAAAGCACCAGGCTTGGGGGAGGGTGGGGACCAGCAACACCTATCTTGATTTAGTTCCCCAATGAAATGACACCATATCGCCCACAGCTCCTCACCTGGATTGCTCTTTCTGACTCTCTGCCTACTTAAAGCAGCATGACTGCAGCTGGACCACGTTGTGCGTTGCATTCCTGGTGCTGGGCCGTGGCCTTGGGCTCTCTGGACCAGCCTCCCCACTTCTAAGTCACAGAAGCCAAGGCCAGCACTTAACTCCTCTGCATCCTCACTTCCCAGGATGGTACCAAGCCTTGCAGATTTGATTCGGTTTGCTTTATGACACAATGCATAGCTGATATTTGTAAATGTTCCATGAGTGTTTGAGGAACAGTTCTCTAATTATGGAGCCCAGTGTTCTCTGTGTTTACATTATATCAAGTTTGTGGGTTGTGTTGGTCAAATCCATGCACTTGTTGAGTTTTTTTCTGTTCTTATTGAACCCGCCAGTCACTGAGACATGTTACAGTCTCGCACTATGATACTCTGATGGTGGATCTATCAAGCTCTCCTTACAATTCTGTTCCTTTTTGTTTTACAAAGATGTATTTTTGAAGCTATTTCATCAGAGGCATGCAAATCTAGAACTGTTATAGCTTCATAGTGAACCATCGAGGGCTTCCCCAATAGCTTAGTGATAAAGAATCTGCCTGCCAATGCAGCAGACACGGGTTCGACCCCAGGTTGGGAAGATCCCCTGGAGGAGGGCATGGCAACTCACTCCAGTATTCTTGTCTGGAGAATCCCATGGACAGAGGAGCCTGGTGAGCTACAGTCCAAAGGGTCACAAAACAACTGGATATGACTGATGGATTGAGCACATAGAGAACCGAGTTATTAATCACGAAGAAGTAGGTTTCAGTAATCTGAATGTTATTGGCCTCAGGTTCTGTTTTGGCTAATATTAGTCTAACTTGATAAGCTTTCTTTTGGTTAGTAGTGTGTACCTTGTACCTTTCCACACATCCTTACTCGCCTGTCTCTGCTATGTTTGAGATGTGCTCTTGGAAACACCATAGAGTGCAAATCACTTTGTTTTCTCTCCTATAGGCAATCATTGTCTTTTAACTGTAGAGGTAAGCTCTAGTATGTTTCAACTTATTTCTACCATCTGGTTTTGTGCTTTTTGTTTGTCCCATTTTTTCTGTTTCTTTTTGTCACCTCCTCTTTCGATTTCTTTAAATGTTGTGTGTGTGGCTGGGGGCTCTTCATTGCAAGAGCATGTTTTATTTTCTGTAAAATATGCATACCACAGGATCTGTTGTCAGTATTGAATACGATGAACAAAGTGGCATGAAATGCCTATCCAGTGCCTAACACAGGGTAAGCCCTCCTAAATGGGAACTATTATTAGAAGTCCGAGTACTCTTTCTTTAGTGTTCCCTTGTATCTTGCGGTTCCGCTTCTGTTGTTCTCCTTTCTGCTGACAATATCCCATTTGTTGTCAGTCCCTTTTCTTTCATTTCTCCTTTACAGCCATTTGATTTCCTGTTTCGGCTCAGCCCTCCATCCCCAAGGCAGCTCCGTGGTGAAGCCCTTTGGGGAGGAGTCTGTGTGCTGCGGCTCTGTGGCACAGTAGGTGCGGGAGAAGACAGTGGCAGTTTGACTGAATCCCATTCCACAAGGTGATGGAGGTCCCCCCCAACACGGGGCTGCATTTGCGTGTCATTCTAGGCTGGCCACGGTGAAATGGAATCAGCTGCGATTATCAGTTTCTGTGAAATGGGTATAAGGCCGCAGAACCCACCAGCTAGGAAACAGTTTAATTCCTTGTGTCTCTTCCTAGAGAGGATGGTGGGATCCTGGCTGTCTGCTCTCAAGAAGTTGTCCCGCTGTGAGAGTGTGGGTGTCACTATACTAGGAATTTGTGTATGTACTAAGCAGAGCCTGGAAAGAGGAACCATTTGTACTCAAACACATTGTGGTCAGAAGAAAACTTTGTTATCATTGTTGTGACAGAACTGCAGCTAAATTTAGCAAGCTGCATACTTTGTGTGTGTGCCTGTGCACATGTGTGATTCCTGGAGAAAGTAACACATTGTTTCCAAAAAGCAAAATGTCCCCAGACCAAAAAGAAAAGCTTCTTCTTACCTGGTATTTGATTGCCATGACCATTCCTCACCCCACTTACTTCACATCTTCGCTTTTTCTCTGTCCTGTGTAGCATGACATTCTTTCGAAAGAGATTATATCACTAGAGGAACACTGGAACTTGGTGGAGTTTTGGGTCTTCTTCTGTTCTCTGGTGGTTTCTGTGCTTGGATGGAAATAAACTGAGGTGTTGAGCATCTGTATTTTGAATGGGCTTCACACAAATATGAGAGTCTAATCTCTTTTTAAATTAATTAATTTATTTTAATTGGAGGATAATTACAACAGTGTGATGGGTTTTGCCACACATCAACGTGAATCAGAAGCCCCTTACCACCTCCCTCCCCACCCTCTCCCTCTGGGTTGTCCCAGAACACCAGCTTTGGGTGCCCTGCTTCATGCATGGAACTTGCACTGGCCATCTATTTTACATATGGTAATGTACATGTTTCAATACTATTCTCTCAAATCATCCCATAATCTTTTGATAGCAATTTTGTATATACTTTTATTCTTCACAGTAAGCGGTAAATAGATGCTCTCAGTATTTTTTGAAATTTGTTCCAAAATTGCAATATCAGCTTACAATGTGAATGAGATGCTATACCTCCCTGTTAGCATGTACAGTAACAAAAGGCCTCTCTGGGATTCACATGTTCTAAAAATACAAACTATATATAATGTATCATAGCTGTCTTCACCAAAGTGAATGTTTCTGCCAGTGTGGAAAATAGGAGCAGTTTAATTTCTTGAAATCCACAGAACAGATGTGGAGAAGAAGGTGAGATAAACATATGCTGGAGGGGGCTTCCCTGGTGGTCCAGTGGTTATGAATCTTCTGTCCAGTGCAGAGAACATGGTTTCCATCCCTGGTCGGGGAACCAAGATCCTATGTGCCCCAAGGCAACTAAACCCGCATGTTGAAATGAAGACCAGTGCAGCCAAACACAATAAAACCCCAAAATATATGCCGAAGGCCTGGTGCAGAGTGAAACCCACCTAGAGTCGTGAGACAGTTTTAGGAAAAGTAGGAAAAGGAATAGAGGAGAGAGAGGGAGGAAATGGGAGAGTGGGTATTAGAATTTTTTATATTTTTAGGTGCATCAAGTTTTAGTTGCACACTTGGGATCTTTGACCTTCATTGTGGCATGCATTTTTGTTTTTTTTAGTTGCAGCATGAAGGATCTAGTTCCCTGACCCAGGACTGAACCCAGAGCCCCTGTATTGGGAGCATGGAATCTTAACCACTGAACCACCAGAAAAGTCCTGGGTCTTCCAGGTGTAGTAGTCAGGTAAGAATTTGATTTGAAATGACTCTGAGGGGGTGTTACCTCCCCTAATACGTTCTAGGCCTGTGGTTCTCAAATTTTTTGATCTCAGGACAACCTTAAACTCTTAAAAATTTTGGGATCCGCAGTTCAATTTTGTTTCCCCGTCTCCCACAGGTGTTCATCCCAAGGGCACTCCTTCCTTAACAGCCTGCACTCTGAACTACCTCAGAGTTCACTTCCTGGGAAGATTAACCTATGACAAGTGTCTAGCCCAGGAACTTCCATATTTATGCAATTTACTTTCCACAGTAAGGGATAGACTTGACTTCAAATAACTAAGTTTAATAATATGTGCGGGGATTATTTGTTTTGTAAACAATTTTTTTAAAATCTCATAAGATAGTTCTTGGATACTATAGCTTAGGAAAATATGGCATAATCATTAGGGAAATGCAAATCAGAACCACAATGAGGTACCTCTTCCCACTCATCAGGATGACTATTATTAAAAGAAAGGAAAAGAACAAGTTTTGACGAGGATCAAGAGAAGTTGGAATGCTGGGTCACGGCTGGTAGGAATATAAAATGATGAAGCTCCTGTGGAAAACTGGCTACTGTGAAAAGTCTGGTAGTTCCTCAAAAAGTTAAACAAGGTTGTCGTATGATCCATACATTCTACTCCTAGATATATATCTAAAAGAATCGAGGGCAGTGACTTTAATAGGCATTTGTACATCCATGTTCATACCAGCATTTTTCACAACAGCTGAAACATGGGAGCAGCCTAAACATCCCTTGACGGGTGGATGGATGATCAAAATGTAGTGGAATATTATTCAGTCTTAAAAAGGAAGGAAATTCTAACAATGTGAAAACAATGATGAAGACTGAAGACTTTACGCTACATGAAATTAGCCAGTAACGAATGGACAAATACTGTATTGTTCCTCTTCTCTGAGTTATCTAGAAGAGTCAGATTCATAGAAACAGAAAGAACAGTGGTGGTTCCCAGAGGCTAGAGAGGAGGGAAGAGTAGGGAGCTGTTACTTAATTCACACAGCATCTCAGATGGGGATGATGAAAAAGTTCTGGAGATGGATATTAGTGATGGTTGCACAGCAATGTAAATATTCTTAATGTCACTGAATTGTACACTTAAAATGGAAATATTTGTGTTACCAATAATTTATTACCAAATACTTTTTTAAAACTAAGTATAAATATGTCTAGAATCTTGCAATCCATTAATAAGTTGGTTGCATAAAATACTTAATGAGTCATTCCTTTTCATTGCCAAATAACAGTTCATTGTAGGGATATTCATTGGAAGGACTGATGCTGAAACTGAAGCTCCCAATACTTTGACCACCTCACGTGAAGAGCTGACTAATTGGAAAAGACCCTGCTCCTGGGAAAGATTGAGGGCAGAAGGAGAAGGGGATGAGAGAGGATGAGATGGTTGGATGGCATCACCAACTCAATGGACATGAGTTTGAGCAAACTCCTGGAGATTGCGAAGTACAGGGAGGCCTGGCATGCTGCAATCCATGGGGTCGCAAAGAGTCGGACACAACTGAGCGACTGAACAACAACAACCACCTTAAAAACATTAAGCTAAGTGAGAGAAGTTAGTCAGACAAAAACCACATATTGCAAGATGTCTGGAAGATGCAAGTCCTTAGAAACGGAAACTAGATTAGTGCTTGCCTAGGCCTGGGAGGAGATGTGGGAAGAAAAGAGGAAAGGCTGCAAAGTGGTGTTAATGGACACAGGGTGTTTTGAGGCAGAGTGATGGTAAGGTTTTAAGTTGATTGTGGTGATGATCATACAACTCAATGGCAATACTGAAAATCATTAAATTCACTTTATATCTCAATAAAGCTTTTGTTAACAAAAAGATTCATGAAAACCAAAATCATAGAAAAGTCTCTTGAGGACTATCTTTCCTGATTGACCTAAGAAATTAACATTTTATGCCTCTGTGTGGAAAGGTTCACGAATTTTCTTGTATTTCCCTTGAATCATTCAGTAAATATTTATTGCCAATTTTCTGTGGGCAAATAACACTATTGAATGACATAGTGATCTACAAAAAAATATTGTCTTAAAACATGGTGTCTGCCTTTCAGAAGCTTTCTCTCTGATTGAGACAAGCCATACACACACGACATGAAAATAATTAAGGCAGTGTCACATTGGAGTTCAATTATTGACTCATGTCCATTTGCCACACACTATAAACAGAAAGCATTATTATTGTAAAATTAGTGATACTGAAAATAAGATTTCACAGGGGTTAAGAGCAAGGGCTCTGGACCAAGACTGTCTGGTCTAAATCTTGGCTCCATCATTGACCAACTGTGTGACCTTGTGCGAGTTAGTTAACTTGTCTGTGCCTCAGCGTCCTCCTGTTGAAAATGGGGATGATTATGATAATAATGGCACCCACTTCAGAGAGTTGTTGTGAGGATTAGATGTGTTAATACAGATAAAGTGCTCAGAACAGATCCTCGCACATAGTAAACGCTCAATGAAAGTATTAGTTACCATTATTTCCAGAAAACTGTGGGTGACCTCTTTGATGAATATTGAATATTTGTGCAGTGAAAAGCTTTAAACCTACATTAAAGATACTTCTTAATGGAGCTGAAACCCTATGCTGGAGATTTTGGCAACACATATGGCACGTGTCATTCAGGATGTCATATTTTTATTGGTCCAAGGCATCTACAATGTCCCATATCCTGACTGAGCATGAAATACAGGCTCAATAAATATTAGAGTTCAAAGAAAAAACTTGGATTAAAATGTTAACATTTTGGATGATGCAATTATGTCATTTTTTAGCCATTTTCTATTTTCTTTCTCAAAATGACTGGATTACTATTATTTGTTTCTATATTTTATTGTTAATATTTCAAGTCCACAGAAATGGACTCCATAGAGACTAACATGCTGAGCCCTTATGGCAGAAAGGGAAGAAGAACTAAAGAGCCTCTTGATGAAAGTGAAAGAGAGTGAAAAAGTTGGCTTAAAGCTCAACATTCAGAAAACAAAGATCATGGCATCTGGTCCCATCACCTCATGGCAAATAGATGAACAAGCAGTACAAAGAGTGTCAGACTTTATTTTGGGGACTCCAAAATCACTGCAGATGGTGACTGTAGCCATGAAATAAAAAGACACTTACTCCTTGGAAGAAAAGTTATGACCAACCTAGACAGCATATTAAAAAGCAGAGACATTACTTTGCCAACAAAGGGCTGTCTAGTCAAGGTTATGGTTTTTACAGTGGTCATGTACGGGTGTGAGATTTGGACTGTAAAGTAAGCTGAGCGCTGAAGAACTGATGCCTTTGAACTGTGGTGTTGGAGAAGACTCTTGAGAGTTCCTTGGACAGCAAGGAGATCCAACCAGTCCATCCTAAAGGAAATCAATCCGGAATGTTCACTGGAAGGACTGATGCTGAAGCTGAAACTCCAATACTTTGGCCACCTGATACGAAGAACCGACTCATTTGAAAAGATCCTGATGCTGGGAAAGATTGAAAGCGAGAGGAGAAAGGGATGACAGAGGATGAGATGTTTGGATGGCAGCACCGACTCAATGGATAGGAGTTTGAGTAAACACTGGGAGTTGCTGATGGACAGGGAGGCCTGGCTTGCTACAGTCCATGGGGTTCCAAAGCGTCAGACACCACTGAGCAAGTGAACTGAACTGAACTGAACATGCTTTGCACACATATACCCATTACTTAGCTTTGTTAAACGGTAACCCTAGGAACTTCCCTGGTGGTCCAGTGACTAGGACTCTGTGCTTCCAGTGCAGGAATCAGGGTTCAATCCCTGGTCAGGGAATTAGATCCCACATGCCACAGCTGAGGAGCCTACATTCACAGCTTAAAAGAAAAGAAAGGAAGAGATCCCTTGTACTGCAATGAAGACCAGGCTCAGCTCAATACATAAAATTCAAAAAATTTTTGAAATATAATAAAACATAAGCCTAGAGCTTTTAAATAAATAAAAGCAACTAGTAAATAAAAGTTCACTTTAAAAAATAAGTAAAAATAAACTGTAACTCTAGGCCTTGTGTACCTGAGTTTCCTTTCGTAAGAATTAAAAGGTTACAGAGTTGACACCCTGCATGCACCTTTCTCAGTCTCTCAGACACCATCTCTCCCTAGAAGAGCCCTTGAGTATTTGTATACTGCTACCACTGTGAGGGTATTCATAAATAATATAGGGTTTTTGCATATTTTGAAACTATATATACAGAGAACAAAATTGTGGTTGGAAGGGATAGTTAGGAGTTCTAAATGGGCATGTACACACTGCTGTATTTTAAAAGAATAACAAACAAGAACCTACTATATAGCACATGGAACTCTGATCAGTGTTATGTGCAGCTTAGACGCTGGAGGCTGGTGGGGGAAGTTTGAATACATATGGCTGAGTCCCTTTGCTGTTCACCTGAAACTATCACACCATTGTTCACTGACTATACCCCAATAGAAAATAAAAAGTTAAAAAAATATACACAAATGGTAATCTGTACATGTATCATTCTGAAACACCATTTTCATTTAGCACTTTCTGAGACTCCTTCATGTTGCTACATGTAGCTCTAGTTCATTTTTGCTGTTGTAGAGAATTCCAGAAGGTCTATGTTTATTTATCCTTTCTTTGGATGGAAGACATTTATATCCTTTCCATTATTTTGCCTATTACAAATGGGGTTGCTCTGAAAATTCTTGGGGATATGTACAGATTCCTCTAAATGTCCATCTAAAAGAGATATTTGCATCTTCAACTTGACCAGATATTGCTAAATTGCTCTGTGAAGTACTTGTATTCTCAACAGCAGTGCCAGGAAGTTACCATTGCTTCACATCCTTGCCAAAAGTTGATATGTGTTGTGGTTTTAAAAGTTTTGCCAGTTTGATGGATGTGAAATGATATCTTATGGAAAGCACATAGAATTTTGCCTGGCACATAGTAGGGTCTGAGTAAGGGTGAGTTACTATTTTAATGACCATATCCACAATCAGTACGATAATCAATATGGGTTAGGCACCTTTTCATTTGTTTGTTGGTCATTAAAAGTTTTCTATAAGGTACCTCTCAGGTCTTTTTCCCATTGTTCTACTACATTGCCTTTTCTTTTCTTTTGTTTTTCTTTTTTTTGATTTAGACTGTGTTTACATAAACGTTGAAGATGGAACCAGGCCCCAGTTGAAAAGCAAATGCCTTGTTTACTAGAAAGATGTTGGCTGTTCATTACAAATAGATATCAGATCAAGTAATCAAATACATTAATGAAATTTGTCCCTGATATGAGACAGGTTGGACAATGAGATATTATATTTCATTGTTTAATTGACCTGTTTGGGGATTTGTCTGAATACAGGTCAAATTTTAACAGTGTCAAGTATTTATAAACTGAACAAGCACACTTTAACAACAATTACATTCAACTCAATTATGCTTTACAAATATAGCACGTTTTTACTCATATAAGATAGTGCATCTTCTGGCCTGAGCAATCATTGATTGGTGATGTCACTTACAGAGACGAGGAATTCTGGGAAACAAGCAAGCTTGGGGGATGGAAATCAAGAGACCTGGTTAAACTAGAGATATGCAAGGGGAGACATGATTCAGTTGGGCATAGCATTTTCAAGTTTAGAGATATTTGTGTTGGAGATATGCCTGTGGGAGTCATCAGCATATACGTGGTCATGAGATGAGGGGAGATCAGGAGGAAAGGGAGCATAGAGTTTGGGGGAGTTGGCAGCAGGGAAGATGCGGACGTCCTCTTCTGATTCCTATTTTTTCAGTGAAATCAGAAAAAAGATCATTTGCTGAGAGTGACATGGTAGAGAAGAAACTGGAGGTTTGAGGAGAGGGGAGACAGTGTGAAATCTCTATGTGTGATGTTGTATTTTATACAACATTTCTAGGTGTTTGTTTTGGAACAGAGTTTTGTGTCATTCAAGGAGCAGTTTGCTGTGGTAGTTCACTTTTACAGAAAGGAAAAGGTCATTTTAAAAGACATGTAGTTACTTCTAATCATCCTAACCTTGGCAGCATAGAAAAAAGAAACAATCAGAAATCAAAAATATTTCTTACAGATTTCCAGTTGCCATGAGGAAGCAGGGTGGGGGAGGGAAGTATTGGGAGTTTGGGATTAGCTAATGCAAACTATTATATATACCATGAATACACAACAAGGTCCTACTGCATAGCACAAAAAGCCATTTTCAGCATCCCATGATAAACTGTGTGGAAAAGAATATGAAAAAATATATGTGTGTGTGTATACTGAATCACTACTATACAGCAGAAATCTGTGTACAACAAATCTTTAAATTTTTAACATTTGCACCCCTCCAAATATTCCTGAGAAGTTCAGTCTTGTTGTCACTTGACATCTGCATGTCCTCATATTTCAGCAGTGTATCTTGGGGAACCATAACTTTGGTCACTTGACATACCACTAATTGCACAAAATACACGTAGTGTGTTGCTCATCCAGGGAGAGTGCATCGGGTCTTCTTGTATTATCTAAAATGAAAGAAATGGCATGTTTATCACAAAGCAAAATAGCCATGGCCAAAAAAGTATGTGTACACAAAATCACAGGCATATTCCAACTTATCACTGACATTTAGCTATTTAAAATGATGTAAAGCAGAAGGAGCAAAGAAAATCATTACCGACTCAAGTCTTCAAAGCTGTATTACAAAGGCAGGGTATTAAAAAAGCAGAAAGATCTGGTTACTCATTAAGAAAAATGAAAGGTTGTAAAATGTAAAATTCAACAGAAAGTGAGAGGTAATAAAATGTTTAAAAATGTTTTTTAATAGATGGTCAGAAAAGAGCCTCAACAGTGAACTTTTTGATATGAGTTTTGTAGATCATCCTCTAAGAGTGGTTCTCAAGTTCCCTTGGGGGCTATTCAATATGCAGATACCCATGCCCCTTTCCTGGAGACTTGGGAAATAATGTTAAGGGAAGAGAAAATAAGGCAATATTTCCAAATATACACCACAATTATGTAAACTAATTAATGCAAAAAAGTTTTAATGAAGAACTTCACAAATGTATTAATAATTTTATAACCTGCAAGCATAGAAACAGATATATTCATAATCATATAGACATTTCAAAAATTATCCATTTTGTGTGATCAAAGGTAACAGATATCTCATGCATGGATTAGATGAAAGAATAGCATACCAACCTCTTTACTGAACAATCCCAAAATCTCAAAAGCTAAAAGCTTTTGAGCTTTCAAGACTAGGTTCTCAAGTTAGCTTTGAAACTTCAGTAGGAAGCCTGCAAACGGCTTCTGGTGGCAGTAATGGGTCATATCATTTGTATTGCTACAAATCACGTCTTTATTATAAAGTCCATAATAGAAGATTTTCCTCTTATAAAAGCTTGATGTTTTTTGATATAGTGTAACAGATTACACTGAAAAGGGCCAAGGAACATCCAAGGCCATATCTTTTTGTTGAGTCATCATTTATGGAGCTAAACAGATAATTGAGATTTCAATGCACAGCTATATTTTATCTTATTTTATGTTATTATAGTTACCTTTGGGAAATAATAAATCTCAAATTTTGTGACTGAAAATAGTTATTTTATAAGGGACTGTATTTGGAAATATTGATTTATAAAACTTCACTAAAACTCAACATTTGCCTAAACTAAAGTACACCTAAATATGATACATCATGACTGTACAGCTTTCATAAATATAAACCAATAGAAAGCAAGATTTTCTTGGTTAGCTATAAATATATTATATATAAGATAGAAGAATGCATAACATATAATATATAATATCAAGGGTCTAAAATTTGATCTCTAGAACGAAATATAATAGTCACGGTTTATAGAAATTAAATGAGAAAGACAGGTGCAGATTCATAAAACCCAAGTTTGGGGTGTTAAAAAAGAGACAAGGAACTTCCCTGGTGGTCCAGAGGATGGGACTCTATGCTCAGGGGAGTAGTGGGATCAGCCCCTGCTTGGGGAGCTGGATCCCACATGCCACAGCTAAGACATGGTGCAGACAAATACATTTTTAAAAAGAGAGAGAGAGAGAGACAAGAGGTCCAAAATGGAGTCACTTGTGCTAAACCCACATCACCTGAGTTATAATATATTAATTGTAGTTTTGGCCTTTTCCAGGTAGGTAATCTTAACTAGTCAGAAAAGTACATATATCACTTTCAAGTCTGGAGTTTCCTGGTCAGCACTAGTGAGGTAATCCAACTGACAGACACTTGCTGTGCTCCAGAGGAAGGTGACCTTGCCTGAAACAATCAGGTCTCTTTTAGAATAACTTCCTTGACCTGACTCCTTCTACCTGTAAAAGGCTTCCATTTTCTATGGCTCTTCAGAGCTCCTTTCAGTCTGCTACATGGGATCCTGCTGGACTCGTGAATCACCGAATAAAGCCAAAAGCTTTAAAACTGACTCACCTGACTCTGAATAAAAAGCAGAGACATTACTTTGCTGACAAAGGTCCATATAGTCAAAGCTATGGTTTTTCCAGCGTTGGACCAAAAAGAAGGCTAAGTGCCCAAGAATCGACACTTTCACACTGTGGTGTTCGAGAAGACTCTTGAGAATCTCTCGGACTGCAAGGAGATCCAACCAGTCCATCCTAAAGGAAATCAGTCCTGAATATTCACTGGAAGGACTGATTCTCAAGCTGACACTCCAATACTTTGGCTATCTGATGCAAAGAACTGACTCACTGGAAAAAGCCCTGATGCTGGGAAAGATTGAAGGCAGGAGGAGAAGGGGGTGACACAGGATGAAATGTTTGGATAGCATCACTGAATACTTGGACATGTGTTTGAGCAAACTCCAGGAGGTGGTGAATGACAGGGAAGCCTGGTGTGTTGCAGTCCATGGGGTTGCAAAGAGTTGGACATGACTGAGCAACTGAACAACCACAGTTGAATTTTGTTTTTTAACAAGGAAAAAAGAACTGTATAGAAAACTCTAAATAACTTGATCATCATAATAGCAGTAAATTGAATAATTTGCTTTCAATATGAATAATTTAGAGTTCACAGCTAGGTCATACAGTTGCATGCAAATTCTATAACTGTAATATATATTGGTTTAAAATGCTATAATTGTTTCATATTTTTGTAAAGGAAGAGTTTTGCTGTTTTTTCTTATGGACAATGGAGAACAGAACCCCATAAAACTGGACAGTTTCTAGGAACAAATTATATAGCCTATTTGATTAAAGTACTCCCCAGATGGCTCAGATAGTAAGGAATTTACCTACAATGCAGGAGACCTGAGTTTGATCCCTGGGTTCAGAAGACCCCCTGGAGAAGGAAATGGCAACCCACTCCAGTATTCTTGCCTGGAGAATTCCACAGACAAAAGAGCCTGGTGAGCTACAGTCCATGGGGTCACAAAGGGTCGGACATGACTGAGTGACTAACACTTCATCATACCCCAGAAGAGTGAGGGTGAACAGAGGCATGTCCCCACTGTACTCAGGGGCTGAACCTGAGCTACAGACAATAAAGGAAGCGGAATGATTCCCTGCCTGCCTAGTCCTGATCACCGGACTGCTTTGGCAAGGAGACAAAAAAGGACCTCGGAAAACTGAGCTGCAAAGGTATGCCTTGGGACGGTTTACACTCACGCCTAAGTGGGCTAACAGAAGTCAAGATGACAAAAAGAGGAAACAGATCACGGATCCAGACTCCTCAGGCCGGCGAGAGTCCCTGTCACGAGAACAGGAGAGGAGCCTGGGATGACTCACTCACTGAAAGATGGGATGATGAGAGTCTAGCTGCCTGGCTTCTCCATGCTGAGAAGATGACCATGGTCAGAGAATGGGACTCCTGGTCACGCAGTGCAACTTTGGACTAACTGTAATAGATTTCCCATAGTCCTTTCTAACAGAAAGCATACAAGATAGCATGAGAAAGAGAGCTTGGAGTCAACTAGCTCTTGTTTTCCTTGAAATCTCTTCTGCCCCGCCCACCATTACACTGCAGTCCTTTGGCACTAACCATGGTCAGTCTATTTGTAAGGACACCCTCCATGTGATGGTCTCACCCAGGGGAGTGTCTTCAGGCAAGCAGTGAAATGCTCATACCAGGACAGAGGATGTTCTCCTTTCTGGAACCAGCAATAAGAAAGAATGTGTTTTCTAAAGGGCTGTAGTGATCCTTGCTTCTTTTAAGGGGTCTGAATTTCATAAAAAATTGAGAGTCTGAAGAGTTTCTGAAGCAAATATTGATCTTATTGGATGTTTTCCTTTTTAAGGAAAGCAAAGAGACATTAGGTAAGCTCAATAGGGCTCATGCACTGAGGAACCAGACCATCAGGCCATGACTTTTACATCTGTGGTGAAGATGTTAAAATAGTCGAGTGACAATCCATGTACAGAATGGTTGTAAACACAGATTTCAGGAGCCTAATATAGGAATGACATTTACCAGGATAATTCAGGAGTACTCTGGTTTTAAAGTAAGTATGATGATGATGAAGTTGCTCAGTCATATCCGACTCTTTGCAACCCCATGGACTGTAGCCCACCAGGCTTCTTGGTCCATGGGATTTTCCAGGCATGAACACTGGAGTGGGTTGCCATTTCCTTCTCCAGGGGATCTTCCCAACCTAGGGATCGAACCCAGGTCTCCCGCATTGTAGGCAGACGCTTTACCATCTGTGCTACCAGGGAACTTAAGGTAAGTAGATCTATAAAAGTCTTAACTATTAATCATGACATACTTTGTCTGTCAGTGCTGAGCAGATCTTTGCTTCTATATGTTTCGCATTGTGGACTATATACCTAAGTTAGTTATAACTGACATTAACAGTCAAACATTAGAATGCCAAGTATTATGAAACAAGAGTTTTGCAGGCTGTATGGGTATTAAGACAATTCCTGAGTTTTGGAATCCGCTCAGGATCTCTCCTAAATGATCATACAGTTGTCCCTCAGTATCCCCAGAGGATTAGTTCCAGGACCACTGTGCCCCTTCCCCCATGGATATTAAACTCTGAAGATGCTCAAGTTCCTTATATAAAATCACACAGTATTTGCATATAACTTTTGCATATCCTCCCCTGTACTTTAAAATCATGTCTAGCTAATGTATAATAGCTAATACAATGTAAATGTTATGTAAATAGCTGCCTACATGCAGGAAATACAAGTTTTGCTTTCTTGGAACTTTCTGGAAATTTTTTTCAAATATTTTCAATCTATAGTTGGTTGAATCCCTGGATGTGGAAGCTGCAAATATGGAAGGGCAACTGTAACTAGTTTCTTACAGCTAAAACAGGGATATTCATTTAGGGATCTGGCTACTGAGCCAATCATTTCACTTCTCTAGGACTCTTCTTGAGAGACTCTTAGCCATGCTCACAGTAGATCAACTCAGACTTGCACAGCTACTCACTTCCAATGGCACGGTGGTGCAAAGATCAAATAGTTTACTACCTGAACAACTGCTAAAGCAACTGTCAGTAACTGCTTCAAATCTGATTTGCAGTGTAGAACAAGATGGCATAGGAGTAGGTGGACGTGGAGTACATCTCTCTCCATGGATACATCAAGACTACCCATTCAGACACAGAAGTGCTTGCCGAACACCAGCTGAGAGCAGACGGGAGCCCCCGACCACTGGAAAAGAGTATATAGAACCATGCAAACACTCGGTAGGACAAAGGAACTAGGGGGGAAAGCAGGAGTGTTACTAGGACTGGACCTGCCCTCGGTGGGTGCTGGAACTGAAGCAGGGGTCCAATCCCCACACTGGGGCAATCGTCTGGGTCAGAGGAGAAACATTTGAGGCTGAGAGTGAAACAGCTGATCTGTGGCAGCCTAAATGGAGTGAGAATCAGACAGCCCTTGCCACAGCCATACATACCCCGGACAGGGAAGCAGGTCCCCTGCAAGGCACAGCAGCTGGAAGCTGGAGCACTGGGATTGTGGAGCAATTCCAGGGTGAGGGCTGCTGTTGACTGTGGCAAGAATGACCTAGGAGACGTGAGGGAGGAAATTGTGGTGGAAAGTGCCTGTGGCAGAAAACCAGGCAGCCATGGAAGCAAGACGATACTGCCGGAGCCATCACCATAGCCTCTCTCTCCCCACAGGCCAGCACTGGCAGCTGAACAGTAGAGAGGCTGACCCATCAAACCCCTGACTGCCACTGAACTACAGAGCAGGACCCCATCCAGGGTGTTCCTCGAAGTGACTGATGCGCTCAACTACAGAGTAGGACCGCCAGCTAGCGGGGCCTCTCTCTGTGCCTGACACGATGAACAACAGTGAAGGACCCCAGGCAAGGGAGATCGCTAAGTGCCTGAATGTGTGGAGCTACAGAGAAACACTAGCCAAAGAGATCTTCTGATCGCCAGCTACCAGAGGCTCAAAACAGATTCTGATAGGGCAGTAACTCCTACAGCGGAGGCAGTCCGTATCCCTGAACACTTGGTGCCGCCATGGTTCCTGTGACCCAAGCAGCTGCACCACCTTCATGCTCAACCCTCACTGGGGCAGAGCTGCCACAGGCAAAAAAAAAAAAAAAAAAAAAAATCTTGCATCTATTGATATGGCGTTGCTTCGGTCGTGTCCCACTCTGCACCCCTGTGGACTGTGGATTGCCAGGCATCTCTGTCAGGGGGGTTCTCCAGGCAAGAATATTGGAGTTTATTGGACAATATTTGTTGCCATACCCTTCTGAAGGTGAAGTCGCTCAGTCGTGTCCCACTCTTTGCAACCCCATGGACTGTAGCCTACCAGGCTCCTCTGCCCATGGGATTTTCCAGGCAAGATTACTGGAGTGAATTTCCATTGCCTTCTCCAGGAGATCTTCCCGACCCAGGGATTGAACCCGGGTCTCCCGCACTATAGGCAGACAATACAGGGTGTAGGCAGATGCTATACCCTTCTAGAGCACTGTATTTATTGCTGCCCTAGTTTCCAACTATCCTGAGCGCTCGGTGCTGCCAGAAACCCTGTGACCCAAGCAGCTGCACCACCTCTGCTGCTAACCCTCACTGGGGCAGAATCAAGACCTCTAGGGCAGCCTCAGGAACAAATCCAAGTGGACGATCCATGTACAAAGGTGGAAATAAACCACAACTGAAACCCAGGGGCAGTGTGGCTAAGAAAGAAGACCCAAAACCTTCCCACCAGCTGTACAAGCTGCAGATTAAATCTACACGATCAACTAGGCAGACTCTGTGTCTATGGGAGATATAAAAGGACACTGGAGAGCTCCCACAAAAGAAAATGCACTATTTCCTATAGCTGTGTACATTGGAGGCAAGAACACACAGGAGTAGGACCAGATTAGAGTCTGAGTTGCCCCCACAGCAGGCCCAGAGACCAGCACAGTGTTGGAAGGCACCCCAGGAGGGCGAGGTGGACTGTGACCCCCAGCGATGGAAAGGACACTGACAGCAGTGACTCAGGAAAAATATTTACTCTTCTTATATTCTGCCTTGTTCTGTGGTTTCTTTAGGAATTTTTCTTTTTCTTTTTTTCCTCTGTATTGTAGTTGTCGATTTTATTAGCACTATGAAATACAATTAAGCTTTTGATGGTTTTCTTCTCAGTCACACTTTTTACTGTTGCTATAAATCTCTGCCTCTACATTGGCCTTTTGCAGTTTCGTGGAGTTTTCCATTCTTTTTTTTAATCCCTTTTTAAAATTTTAATTTAAAAAGTTTAAACATTATTATATTTTTCTACATTTATTAATTTGCTTGCGTTTCCTACTTTACTTTCCTCTTGCAGTTAATCTTTAATGAACATAAACTTTCCTTATCTACCTTTATTTAACTTGCATATCTATTCTTTCTTTTCTTTATTTCCTTTCCTCTCAACATGTTTATTAGTTTTGTTTTCATTGCTTTACTCCCCACATGGCACATTGCTTTAGTTTTGTTTTTAGTTTGTGCTTTAGTTAGTTTGATCTTAACTGGCAGATATCATTTTCAGTTCCTTTTGTTCACTAGGTCAATCTATTGTACTTTATTTTTGTTGGACTGTTTTGATTTTGTTTATAGGTGTATATGTGTATGTGTCTGGGCTTCCTCTGCCCACAATGCAGGAGATCTGGGTTCAGTCCCTGGGTCGGGAAGATCCTCTGGAGGAGGAAATGGCAACCCAACCCAGTATTCTTGCCTGGAGAATCCCATGGATGGAGGAGCCTGGTGGGCTACAGTCCATGGGGTCGCAAACACTCAGAGAAGACTGAGCAACTTCACTTCTTCTTCTTCTACGTGTATGTGTATATTCCATTAGCTTAATTATTATTTGTCTGATTTTGTAACTGCCATTTGTCTGGGGTTCATCTTTGGTTTCTCCTGTTTGGGTTTTTTTTTTTTTTTTCCTGTTTGGGTATTTATTTTAATCTCACTTAATGCCATAACAAACCACTTGTGGAATCTTTGTTCCTGGCCAGAGATCAAGCCCTGAGCCTTTGGAATGGGAGCATTGACTCCAAGACCCTAGATTACCAGAGAATTCCTAACACTAGAGAGTATCAAATAGAGAGAACTCTCACAAAAGAAACCACTTGAATACAAGACCCAGCATCACCCAACCACCAGTAGTACCCAGTGCAAAATGCCTCATCCAAACAACAAAGACAAAAATACAAACCCAGTCATCAACAGACAAGATTACCACCTCACTAGCCCTGCCCAACAGAGGAAAAAAACACTCAGCATAAATCTCACCCTATAGGAAGCTTACACAATCCACTGGACCAACCTTAGGAGGGCAGAAACCAAAAGGAAGAAAGAGTTCAACCCTGAAGCCTGGGAAAAGGAGACCTCAAACACCAATAACTTTAAAAAAATAATGAAAAGGCAGAGAAATACTACACAAATGAAGGAACAAACTAGAAACACAGAAGTCCAAATAAGTGAAGAAGAAATAGGCAAACTACCTGAAAAAGAATTCAGAATGATGATAGTAAAGATGATCAAAAACCTTGAAAACAGAATGGGGAAAACATAAGAATCAATTAACAAAGACCTAGAAGAATTAAAGAATAAATATACAGAGACAAACAATACAATTACTGAAATTAAAAATACTCTGGAAAGAATCAATAGCAGGATATCTGAAGCAGAAGAATGGATGAGTGAGCTGGAAGATAAAATGGTGTTAGTAACTGCTGAAAGCACAATAAAGTAAAAAGAATAAAAAGAACTGAGGAAGTCTCAGAGACCTCTGGGACAATATTAAACACAGCAATATTCGAATTATAGGGGCCATAGAAGAAGAAGAGAAAAAAGAAAGGGTATGAGATCACACATTTCCTTACTACCTAAAATACCATTAGAAGGTAACTTAAACGTTATAAAGGGAACCAATAATTTTTTAGAGGGACATTATTTGGTGAATATTTTGGTTTCACTTAAGAAGACAATGGAGTTAAAAAAAAAAAGTGGTCTGAACTGAAAACTACAAAGCACTTACCTAAACATGTCTTTCAACTCATTTACTTTTTTGGGTGGATACTTGCTAGTTTGACTATCATTTAAGACAGCCCTGGCATATGCTTATGGACCTACATTTACCTAAATTACAAAAGGAGAAAAATGAGGGTTGTCAGAATGTAATTAAAAAGTAATTTTTGCATTTCTCTTTTTTAAAAAGAATACTATATTAAAGATCCATACCTGAGAAACAGATTTTCTATCTTAATATAAATTTATTTGAAAAAGATTAACTAAAGCAAATCATCTGCAAAATTTATACTCTAACAAGGTAGTTAACACTTTCTGCTATCTAAATATAGGACTTGGCTCTAGTCAGAGGGATTTACGTTAAAGCTCTCTGACATAACACAAAATTTATAGAAACTGAACATAATGTCTTTATTAAATTAATAAAAAATGTAGAGGTTTTTGCACCCAGTCAGAGTATAAGACAATTACAATTAATGCTTGTTCTGTGCTCTTATGAAAGCAAGAGGAACAACAAGAAACATTTAATACACGGTTAGCAACCAACATACCTGCACTGAAACACAGCCCTGCAATTTAAGCTGGAGCTGAATCATGTCCACGTCAGCAGAAGAGCAAAGCTTTTGCAGCTCTGCAGCTTTATTTTATCCGTGGCAACATCAATTGGCTTTAAATGAATCTGCTGTTCATAGTTTATAGAAATCCTCTTCTTCACATATGGAAATGAGTTTGAAGCTATGAAAGATTAAGATTGACAGATGAGTTTGTAAGATAGTAAATCAAACAGCCAAATTAAAAAAAAATCTATTGTGCTTAATTCTCCTCATATTTTCTCTGGAAAATCCCTTAGAGACCAAATAGGTCCCTTATTACTTCAGGACTGAAGGAGAAATTCTCTCTGAGACGACTCAGACTAAGCATGAATTACCTAATTACATATGGCAAAGGAATGGTTTATAACATAGCATGTTTGTGTAAGTGAGTGACTGAACAGCAGGATAATAAACTATTAAAATTTCAATTACATTTTCCTGCTGACCAGCTGCTGGTGGTATGTATCAAAAAAGATCATGTCAAACAAAGAAGTTATGCCAAGTCCTACTTACTAGTCAAGATTGTACGGCCTTTACACTGTTCTTCTATACAACTTTGCTTTTTGCCTGACAATGTATAAGGAGCCTCAAAAACAAATCTGTTGATATTATGGTTTCTTTCAAACTCAGTTTTTGTTTCTGTGAGTTCTTTATCATCAAAGTAGGCTTCACATAAGTGACTTGGATATGAAGC
>NW_017217129.1:0-12745 GCF_001704415.2 Capra hircus | reverse complement strand
TACAGAGGAGGAGGAGGAGGAGGAGGAGGATGGAGAGAGCTGCTCAAGACAGGGATCAGAAATACAGAAGACGGTCACCTTCTCCCTACTATAGTCGTGGAGGATACAGATCACGTTTCCAGATCTCGATCATACTCACCTCGTCGAAGCATGAAGATGAAGACTTTCTGAAACCTGCCCTAGAGTTGGGATATTGTTTGTGGACAATATTTTTTTATTGTCTCCTGTTTAAAAAGTGAACAGTGCCTGGTGAAGTTAGGTGACTTTTACACCTTTTATGATGACTACTTTTGGTGGAGTTGAAATGCTGTTTTCATTCTGCATTTGTGTAGTTAGGTGCTTTGTTCAAAGTTAAGTGTTTTCAGAAAAGTATGTTTTACATGTATTTTTTTACAGTCTAAAATTTTGACTGCTGAGAAGTTTCTATTGTACAGAACTTCATTTAAATGGTTTTTCTACTGAATACAGGGTATTCTGAAGATTGAAGCCTGTGTGTAAAATGCTACCAAATGGCAAAAAGCAACAATAACGTTTGGTTTTTACTTTTCTTTCTAACATATCAATGCTTAGGAGAACTGTTCTGATTAGATTGTCAGTAGTAAATTAAAGAAAAAAATGCCCGTTTTCCTCGAGTCCATGAAACATACCATACTTAATATACCTGCAGTTAAGTGATAAAAATTACGCTCTGTAACTCTATACTGCTAGTGTTAAAAACTAAAGATCTTTCAATACAGCAAATGCTTAATGCTTATATAAATGTGACTTTGTCAGCCTTTATGTAATCTGTATTATACATAGCAGGGAATAAGATGAGTTGCACAATGTATGCCTTAAAAAGGCTATTTCTTAAAGCTGTTAGAAGGGGATAATGGTATTTCAATTAGTAATCAGCAAGTGAAAATAATATTCCACCACAAATGTACTCTTGTTCTTCTAGCTTTTAAGACTATATGGAAAAACTGGGTGCTTCAGAGTTTTGAGAAAAAAGAAGGGAACACTACACCTGTGTTGTGGATGATCTGAAGACTTTGCCTGTTCATTTTTAAATACTACTTTCAGGTTCTTTGCTTACCAAAGGAGGCCCAATTTCACTCAAAAGTTTTGAGAACTGTGTTTAAATAAATGCAAAGAAAAGAGTAAAAAGGAAAGGAAAAAAAAAGACCTTGTGAGGAGTTGGGGCAGGAACCTGAGGATTCCTCTACAGTGCTGGCATGGATCTTGGGGTACTTCTGGAGCCCCCCCAGGGAAGTCAGTCTTCGTCTCGAATGGGGCATGCACGTGCGCTTTCCTCCCGAGCTGTAGCAGCAGTGTCACGCTTCCGGTCGCGTGGATCAAGTGATCTGTGGCTTTTCCTCCAGGCTTTACCACGAGGCTATCCCAGAGGGCTGTCCCACATGCCGCCGAAGTGTGAGTCGAACCTCGGCGTGAAAGTCGAGGCAGTGCAGGGAAAACAGGTTCCTCTGGAATGGACTGAGACATCTAGGGGACTCTTGGAATGGTGGCACGACTCTGGAGTTCCTCTCGCATTTCCTGTGGAGAGCGCCTCCACTTGAGATGCGACGGGAACGCCGGGAATTCTTTCCTGACTACGCAGGGAAAGGATCCCACATCTCGGGCTACGAGGCGGAAAGGGGCTCCTCTGGATGTGGGCGGGACCCTCGTGCTTCCTATCGAGAGGAGACGGGTATGTCGGGAAACTTCTTGAGTTGCAGCAAGGGTGTGAAGGACCCTTTGGAAGTTCCAGAGGTTAGGTGTGATTAGCCTCCAGACGCTTCAGCGGAAATGGGCTTCATCTCGCCTGGAGGGGAGAACCTCCTGGATTTTCTCGAGTTGCGGCAGGTGCTCTCGACTTAAGACTGGGACCTCAGGGACCCGCTCTGGTGGCCTCAGGAAAGGCCAGTCCACATGCGAGTTGCACGGGGGCCTCTCGGGATTCCTCTACCATCGACGCCGGGGCCTAAGACCTTGTGTGGAGTCGGTGCCGGAACCTGAGGATTCCTCTGCAGTGCTGACAAGGATCTTGGGGTACTTCTGGAGTCTCCCCAGGGGAGTCAGTCCTCGTTTCAGTGGGCGCATGCACGTGCGCTTACCTCCGGAGCTGTGGCAGCAGTGTCATGCTTCCCTTCGCCTGGATCAAGGGAACTGTGGCTTTCCCACGAGGCTTTCCCACAGGGCTATCCCACGTGCCACCGTGGTGTGAGTCGATCGATGGCTTGAAAGTCAACGCAGTGCAAGGAAAACAGGTTTCCCTGGAATGGACTGAGACATCTGGCGAATCTGGGAATGGTGGCACGACCCTGGACTTCCTCTCGACTTTCCTGTGGAGAGCGCCTCCTCTTGAGATGCGACGGGAACGCCGGGAATTCTTTCCCGACCACGGAGGGAAAGGATCCCTCCTCTCGAGCTAGGAGGCGGAAACGGTGCTCCTCTGTATGTGGGCGGGACTCTTGTGCTTCCTCTCGAGTGGAGACGGCTATGTCGGGGAAATTCTGGATTTGCAGCAAGGGTGTAAAGGACCCTTTGGAAGTTCCAGAGGTTAGGTGTGATTAGCCTCGAGACGCCTCAGTGGAAATGGTCCTCATGTTGCCAGGAGGGGAGAACCGCCTGGATTTTCTCGAGATGCGGCAGGTGCTCTCGACTTTCGACGGGGACCTCAGGGACCCGCTCTGGTGGCCTCAGGAAAGGCCAGTCCCCACGCGAATTGCTCGGGCGCCTCTCGGGATTCCTCTCCAGTCTATGCTGGGGCCTAAGAACTTGTGTGGATTCGGTGCCGGAATCTGAGGATTCCTCTGTAGTGCTGACATGGATCTTGGGGTACTTCTGGAGTCTCCCCAGGGGAGTCAGTCCTCGTCTCGAGAGGGGGCAGGCACGTGCGCTTTCCTTCCGAGCTGTAGCAGCAGTGTCACGCTTCCCGACGAGTGGATCAAGGGATCTGTGGCTTTCTCTCGAGGCTTTCCCACGAGGCTTTCCCACGAGGCTTTCGCACAGGGCTGTCCCACGTGCCACCGTGGTGTGAGGTGATCCTCTGCTGAAAGTCGAGACAGTGCAGGGAGAACAGGTTTCCCTTGAATGGACTGAGACATCTGGGGAACTCTGGGAATGGTGGCACGACCCTGGAGTTCCTCTCGCCTTTCCTGTGGAGAGCGCCTCCTCTTTAGATGGGACGGGAACTCCGGGAATTCTTTTCGGACCACGCAGGGAAAGGATGCATCCTCTCGAGCTATGAGGCACAAACGGGGCTCCTCTGGATGTGGGCGGGACTCTCATGCTTCCTCTCGAGTGGAGACAGGTATACCGGGGAACTTCTTGAGTTGCAGCAAGGGTGTGAAGGACTCTTTGGAAGTTCCAGAGGTTAGATGTGATTAGCCTCGAGACGCCTCAGCGGAAAAGGGCCTCATCTCGCCTGGAGGGGAGAACCTCCTGGATTTTCTCGAGTTGGGGCAGGTGCTCTCGACTTACGACGGGGACTTCAGGGACCCGCTCTTGTGGCCTCAGGAAAGGCCAGTCCACTTGGGAGTTGCTCGGGGGCCTCTCGGGATTCCTCTCCCGTCGATGCCGGGTCCTGAAACCTTGTGTGGAGTCGGTGCCGGAACCTGAGTATCCCTCTCCAGTGCTGACATGGATCTTGGGGTACTTCTGGAGTTTCCCCAGGGGAGTCAGTCCTCGTCTCGAGTCAGGGCATGCACGTGCGCTTTCCTTCCGAGCTGTAGCAGCAGTGTCACGCTTCCCTTGGCGTGGATCAAGGGATCTGTGGCTTTCCCTCTATGCTTTCCCACAAGGCTTACACACAGGGCTGTCCCACGTGCCACCGTGGTGTGAGTCGATCCTCGGCTTGAAACTCGAGGCAGTGCAGGGAAAACAGGATTCCCTGGAATGGACTGAGATATCTGGGTGACTCTGGGAATGGTGGCACGACCCTGGAGTTCCTCGCGCCTTTCCTGTGGAGAGCGCCTCCTCTTGAGATGCAACGGGAACGCCGGGAATTCTTTCCCGCACACGCAGGGAATTGATCCCTCCTCTCGAGCTTTGAGGCGGAATCAGGGCTCCTCTGGATGTGGGCAGGACTCTCGTGCTTCCTCTCGAGTGGAGACGGGTATGTCGGGGAACTTATTGAGTTGCCGCAAGGGTGTGAAGGACCCTTTGGAAGTTCCAGAAGTTAGACGTGATTAGCCTCGAGACGCCTCAGCGGAAATGGGCCTCATCTCGCCTGGAGGGGAGAACCTCCTGGATTTTCTCGAGTTGCTGAAAGTGCTCTCGACTTTCGACGGGGACCACAGGGACCCGGTCTGGTGGCCTCAGGAAAGGCCAGTCCCCATGCGAGTTGCTCGGGGACCTCTCGGGATTCCTCTCCCGTCGATGCCGGTGCCTAAGACCTCGTGACGAGTCGATGCCGGAACCTGAGCATTCCTCTCGAACCTGACATGAATCTTGGGGTACTTCTGGAGTCTCCCCAGGGGAGTCAGTCCTCGTCTCGAGTGGCGGCATGCAGTTCGATTCCCTCCCGAGCTGTAGCAGCAGTGTCACGCTTCCCGTCGAGTGGATCAAGGGATCAGTGTCTTTCCCTTGAGGCTATCCCTTGAGGCTTTCCCAGAGGCTTTCCCACAGGGTTGTCCCACGTGCCACCGTGGTGTAAGTCCATCCTCGGCATGAAATCGAGGCAGTGCAGGGAAAACAGTTTTCCCTGGAATGGATTGAGACATCTGGGGAATTCTGGGAATGGTGGAACGACCCTTGAGTTCCGCTCGCCTTTCCTGAGGAGACTGCCTCCTCTTGAGATGCGACGGGAATGCAGGCAATTCTTTCCCAACCACGCAGGGAAAGGATCCATCCTCTCGAGCTAAGAGGCATAAACGGGGCTCCTCTGGATGTGGGCGGGACTCTCGTGCTTCCTCTCGAGTGGAGACGGGTATGTCGGGGAACTTCTTGAGTTGCAGCAAGGATGTGAAGGACCCTTTGGAAGTTCCAGAGGTTAGGTGTGATTAGCCTGGAGACGCCTCAGCGTAATAGGGCCTCATCTCGCCTGGAGGGGAGAACCTCCTGGATTTTCTCGAGATGAGGCAGGTGCTCTCGACGTACGATGGGGACCTCATTGACTCGCTCTGGTGGCATCAGGAAAGGCCAGTCGCCAAGCAAGTTTCCCGGGGGCCTCTCGGGATTCCACTCCCGTCGATTCCGGGGCCTAAGGCCTTGTGTGGAGTCGGTTCCGGAACCTGAGGATTCCTCTCCAGGGCTGACATGGATATTGGGGTAGTTCTGTAGTCTCCCCAGGGGAGTCAGTCCACTTCTCGAATGGGGGCATGCGCGTGAGCTTTACTCCCGAGCTCTAGCAGCAGTGTCACGCTTCCCGTCGAGTAGATCAAGGGATCTGTGGCTTTCCCTCGAGGCTTTCCCACGAGGCTTTCCCACAGGACTGCCCCACGAGCCACCGTGGTGTGAGTCGATCCTCGGCTTGAAAGTCGAGGCAGTACAGGGAAAACAGGTTTTCCTGGAATGGACTGAGACATCTGGGGGACTCTGGGAATGGTGGCACGACCCTGGAGTTGCTCTCGCCTTTCCTGTGGAGAGCGCCTCCTCTTGAGATGCGACGGGAACGCGGGGAATTCTTTCCCTACCACGCAGGGAAAGGATCCCTCCTCTCGATCTATTAGGCGGAAACGTGGCTCCTCTGCATGTGGGCGGGACTCTCGTGATTCCTCTCGAGTGGAGACGGGTATGTCGGGGAACTTCTTGAGTTGAAGCAAGGGTGTGAAGGCCCCTTTGGAAGTTCCAGAGGTTAGGTGTGATTAGCCTAGAGACGCCTCAGCGGAAATGGGCCTAATCTCGCCTGGAGGGGAGAACCTCCTGGATTTTCACGAGTTGCGGCAGGTGCTCTCGCCTTTCGATAGGGACCTCAGGGACCCGCTCTGGTGGCCTCAGGAAAGGCCAGTCCCCATGCGAGTTGCTCGCGGGCCTCTCGGGATTCCTCTCCCGTTGATGCCGGGGCCTAAGACCTTGTGTGGAGTTGGTCTGGAACCTGAGGTTTCCTCTCCATTGCTGACATGGATCTTGGGGTAGTTTGGAGTCTCCCCAGGGGAGTCAGTCCTCGTCTCGAGTTGAGGCATGCACGTGCGCTTTCCTCCCGACCTGTAGCTGCAGTGTCACTGTCCCTTCGTGTGGATCAAGGGATCTGTGGCTTTCCCACGAGGCTTTCCCACGAGGCTTTCCCACAGGGCTGTCCCACGTGCCACCGTGGTGTGAGTCGATCCTCAGCTTGAAAGTCGAGGCAGTGCAGGGAAAACAGGTTTCCCTGAATGGACTGAGACATCTGGGGGACTCTGGGAATGGTGGCACGACCCTGGAGTTCCTCTCGCTTTTCCTGTGGAGAGCGCCTCCTCTTGAGATGCGACGGGAACGCCGGGAATTCTTTCCCGGTCACGCAGGGAAAGGATCCCTCCTCTCGAGTTAGGAGGCGGAAACGGGGCTCCTCTGGATGTGGGCGGGACTCTCGTGATTCCCCTCGAGTGGAGACGGGTATGTCGGGGAACTTCTTGAGTTGCAGCAAGGGTGTGAAGGACCCTTTGGAAGTTCCAGTTGTTAGATGTGATTAGCCTCGAGGCGCCTCAGCGGAAATGGGCCTGATCTCGGCTGGAGTCGAGAACCTCCTGGATTTTCTCGAGTTGCGGCAGGTGCTCTCGACTTACGATTGGGACCTCAGGGACCCGCTCTAGTGCCCTCAGGAAATGCCCGTCCCCATGCGAGTTGCTCGTGGGACACTAGCGATTCCTCTCCCGTCTATGCCAGGGCCTGAGACCTTGTGTGCAGTCGGTGCCGGAACCTGAGGATTCCTCTCCAGTTCTGACATGGATCTTGGGGTACTTCTGGAGTCTCCCAGGGGAGTCAGTCCTCGTCGCGAGTGTGGCGTGCCCGTGCGCTTTCCTCCCGAGCTTTAGCAGCAGTGTCACGCTTCCCTTTGCGTGAATCCAGGGATCTGTGGCTTTCTCTGTAGGCTTTCCCACGAGGCTTTCCCACTAGGCTTTTCACAGGACTGTCCCACGTGCCACCGAGGTCTGAGTCGATCCTCGGCTTGAAAGTCGAGGCATTGCGGGGAAAACAGGTTTCCCTGGAATCGACTGAGACATCTGGGGGCTCTGGGAATGCTGGCACGACCCTGAGTTCCTCTCGCCTTTCCTGTGGAGAGCGCCTCTTCTTGAGATGCGACGGGAACGCTGGAAATTCTTTCCCGACCACGCAGGGAAAGGATCCCTCCTCTGTAGCTATGAGGCTGAAACGGGGCTCTTCTGGTTGTGGGCGGGACTCTCGTGCTTCCTTTCGAGTGGAAACGGGTATGTCGGGGAACTTCTTGAGTTGCAGCAAGGGTGTGAAGGGCCCTTTGGAAGGTCCAGAGGTTAGGTGTGATTAGCCTCGAGATGCCTCAGCGCAAATGGGTCTCATCTCGCCTGGAGGGGAGAACCTCCTGGATTTTCTCGAGTTGCGCCAGGTGCTCTCGACTTACGACGGGGACCTCAGGGACTCGCTTTGGTGGCCTCAGGAAAGGCCAGTCCCCATGCGAGTTGCTCGGGAGCCTCTCGTGATGTCTCTCCCTCTCGAGTGCTGTCTTGGATCTTGACTGGCCTTTCCTGAGGCCAAGAGAGCGGGTCCCTGCGGTCCCCGTCGTAAGTCGAGAGCACCTGCCGAAACTGGAGAAAATCAAGGATGTTCTCCCCTCCAGGCAAAATGAAGCCTATTTCCGCTGACACATCTCAAGGCTAAGCACACTTAAACTCTGGAACTTCCAAAGGGTCCTTCACACCCTTGCTGCAAATCAAGAAGTTCCCCGACATACCCGTCTCCACTCAAGAGGAAGCACGATAGTTCCGCCCACATCCAGAGGAGCCCCGTTTCCGCCTCATAGCTCGAGAGGAGGGATCCTTTCCCTGCAAGGTCGGGAAAGAATTCCCGGCGTTCCCGTTGCATCTCAAGAGGAGGCGCTCTCCACAGGAAAGGCGAGAGGAACTCCAGGGACATGCCACCATTCTCCGAGTCCCCCAGATGTCTCAGTCCATTCCAGGGAAACCTGTTTCCCCGCACTGACTCGACTTTCAAGCCGAGGATCGACCCACACCACGGTGGCACGTGGGACAGCCCTGTGGCAAAGCCTCGTGGGAAAGCCTCGTGGGAAAGCCTCGAGGGAAAGCCACAGATCCCTTGATCCACGCGAAGGGAAGCTCGACACTGCTGCTACAGCTGGGGAGGAAAGCGCACGTGCATGCCCTCAACCGAGACGAGGACTGACTCCCCTGGGGAGACTCCAGCAGTACACCAAGATCCATGTCAGCACTGGAGAGGAATCCTCAGGTTACAGCACCGACTCTACGTAAGGTCTGAGGCCCCGGCATCGACGGGAGAGGAATCCGGAGAGGGCCCCGAGCAACTCGCATGGGGACTGGAATTTCCTGAGGCCACCAGAGCTGGTCCCTGAGGTCCCCATCGTAAGTCGAGAGCACCTGCCGCAACTCGAGAATATCCAGGAGTTTCTCCCCTCCAGGCGAGATGAGGCCCATTTCCATTGAGGCATCTCGGGGCTAATCACACCTAACCTCTAGAACTGCCAAAGGTTCCTTCACACCCTTGCTGCAACTCAAGAAGTTCCCCAACATACCCGTCTCCACTGAGAGGAAGCACGAGAGTCCCGCCCACATCCAGAGGAGCCCCGTAGATGCCTCCTACCTCGAGAGGAGGGATCCTTTCCCTGCGTGGTCGGGAAAGAATTCCCGGCGTTCCCGTCGCATCTCAAGAGGAGGCGCTCTCCACAGGAAAGGCGAGAGGAACTCCAGGGTCGTGCCACCATTGCCAGGGCCCCCAGATGTCTCAGTCCATTCCAGGGAAACCTGTTTTCCCTGCACTGCCTCGACTTTCAAGCCGAGGATAGACTCACACCACGAATGTGGGACAGCCCTGTGTGAAAGCCTAGTGGGAAAGCCTCGTGAGAAAGCCTCGAGGGAAAGCCACAGATCCCTTGATCCACGCGAAGGGAAGCGTGACACTGCTGCTACAGCTCGAGAGGAAACCGCACGTGCATGCCCCCACTCGAGACGAGGACTGACTCCCCTGGGGAGACTCCAAGAGTACCCCAAGATCCATATCAGCACTGGACAGGAATCCTCAGGTTTCGGCACCGACTCCACACAAGGTCTTAGGCTCCGGGATCGACGGGAGAGGAATCCCGAGAGGCCCCCGAGCAACTCCATGGGGACAGGCCTTTCCTGAGGCCACCAGAGCGGGTCCCTGAGGTCCCCGTCGCAGTCGAGAGCTCCTGCCGAAACTCGAGAAAATCCTGGAGGTTCTCCCCTCCAGGCGATATGAGGCCCATTTCCACTGAGGCGTCTCGAGGCTAATCACACCTAACCTCTGGAACTTCCAAAGGGTTTTTCACACCCTTGTTGCAACTCAAGAAGTTCCCCGACATACCCGTCTCCACTGGAGAGGAAGCACGAGAGTCCCGCCCACATCCAGAGGAGCCCCGTTTCCGCCTCCTAGCGCGAGAGGATGGATCCTTTCCCTGCGTGATCGGGAAAGAATTCCCGGCGTTCCCGTCGCATCTGAAGAGGAGGCGCTCTCCACAGGAAAGGCGAGAGGAAATCCAGGGTCGTGCCACCTTTGCCAGGGTCCCCCATATGTCTCAGTCCATTCCAGGGAAACCTGTTTTCGTGCACTGCCTCGACTTTCAAGCCGAGTATCGACTCACACCACGGTGGCACGTGGGACAGCCCTGTGGGAAAGCCTCGTGGGAAAGCCTCGTGGGAAAGCCTCGTGGGAAAGCCTCGAGGGAAAGCCACAGATCCCTTCATCCACGCGAAGGGAAGCGTGACACTGCAGCTACAGCTCTGGAGGAAAGCGCACGTGCATGCCCCCACTCGAGACGAGGATTGACTCCCCTGGGGAGACCCCAGATGTACCCCAAGATCCATGTCATCCCTGGAGAGGAATCCTCAGGTTGCGGCACCGACTCCACACAAGGCCTTAGGCCCTTGCATCGCCCGGAGGGCAATCTGAGAGGCCCCCGAGCAACTCGCAAGGGGACTGGCCTTTCCTGAGGCCACCAGAGCGGGCCCCTAGGTCCCCGTCGTAAGTCGAGAGCACCTGCCGCACCTCGAGAAAATCCAGGAGGTTCTCCCCTCCAGGAGAGATGAGGCCCATTTCCGCTGAGGCGTTTCGAGGCTAACCACACCTAACCTCTGGAACTTCAATAGGGTCCTTCACAACCTTGCTGCAACTCAAGAAGTTCCCCGAAATTCCCGTCTCCACTCGAGAGGAAGCACGAGAGTCCCACCCACATCCAGAGGAGCCCCGTTTCTGCCTCCTACCTCGAGAGTAGGGATCCTTTCCCTGCGTGGTCGGGAAAGAATTCGCGGCGTTCCCGTCGCATCTCAAGAGGAGGCGCTCTCCACAGGAAAGGCGAGAGTAACTCCAGGGTGGTGTCACCATTCCCAGAGCCCAAAGATGTCTCAGTCCATTCCAGGAAATCACGTTTTCCCTGCACTGCCTCGACTTCCTAGCGAGGATCGACTCACACCACGGTGGCACGTGGGACAGCCCTGTGGGTAAGCCACGTGGGAAAGCCTCGAGGGAAAGCCACAGATCCCTTGATCCACGCGAAGGGAAAGCGTGACACTGCTGCTACTGCTCGGGAGGAAAGCGCAGGTGCATGCCCCCACTCTAGACGAGGACTCACTCCCCTGGGGAGACTCCAGAAGAACCCCAAGATCTATGTCAGCACTGGAGAGGAATCCTAAGTTCCCGGCCTCGAATCCACACAAGGTCTTAGGCCCCGGCATCGACGGGAGAGGAATCCCGAGAGGCCCCCGAGCAACTCCCATGGGGACTGGCCTTTCCTGAGGCCACCAGAGCGAGTCTCTGAGCTCCTGGTCGTAAGTCGAGAGCACCTGCTGCAACTCGAGAAAATCCAGGAGATTCTCCCCTCCAGGGGAGATGAGGCCAATTTCCGCTGAGGCGTCTCACGGCTTATTACACCTAACTTCTCGAACTTCAAAAGGGTCCTTCACTCCCTTGCTGCAACTCAAGAAGTTCCCCAACATTCCCGTCTACACTCGAGAGGAAGCACGAGAGTCCCGCCCACATCCAGAGGAGCCCCGTTTCCGCCTCCTAGCGCGAGAGGTGGGATCCTTTCCCTGCGTGGTCGGGAAAGAATTCCCGGCGTTCCCGTCGCATCTCAAGAGGAGGCGCTCTCCACAAGAAAGGAGAGAGGAACTCCAGGGTCGTGCCACCATTGCCAGGGTCCCCCAGATGTCTCACTCCATTCCAGGGCAACCTGTTTTCCCTGCACTGCCTCGACTTTCAAGCCGAGGATCGACTCGCACCACGGTGGCACGTGGGACAACCCTGTGGGAAAGCCTCGTGGGAAAGCCTCGTGGGAAAGCCTCGAGGGAAAGCCACAGATCCCTTGATCCACGCGAAGGGAAGTGTGACACTGCTGCTACAGTTGGAGAGGAAAGCGCCCGTGCATGCCCCCACTCGAGACGAGGACTGACTCCCCTGGGAAGACTCCAGAAGTACCTCAAGATCCATTTCAGCACTGGAGAGGAATCCTCAGGTTCTGGCACCGACTCCACACAAGGTCTTAGGCACCGCATCGACGGGAGAGGAATCCTGAGAGGCCCCGAGCTACTCGCATGGGCCCTGGCCTTCCCTGAGGCCAGCACAGCGGGTCCATGTGATCCCCGTCGTAAGTCGAGAGCACCTGCCGCAACTCGAGAAAATCCAGGAGGTTCTCCCCTCCAGGCCAGATGAGGCCCATTTCCGCTGAGCCGTCTCGAGGCTAATCACACCTAACCTCTGGAACTTACAAAAGGGTCCTTCACACCATTGCTGCAACTCAAGAAGTTCCCCAACATACCCGTCTCCACTCGAGAGGAAGCACGAGAGACCCGCCCTCATCCAGAGGTGCCGCGTTTCCGCCTCCTAGCTCGAGAGAAGGGATCCTTTCACTGCGTGTTCGGGAAATAATTCCCGGCGTTCCCGTCGCAACTCATGAGCAGGCGCTCTCCACAGGAAAGGCGAGAGGAACTCCAGGGTCCTGTCACCATTCCCAGAGTCCCCCAGATGTCTCAGTCCTTTCCAGGGAATCCTGTTTTCCCTGCACTGCCTCGACTTTCAAGACGAGGACCGACTCGCACCACGGTGGCACGTGGGACAGCCCTGTGGGAAAGCCTCGTGGGAAAGTCTCACGTGAAATCCTCGAGGGAATGCCACAGATCCCTTGTTCCACGTGAAGGGAAGCGTGACACTGCTACTACAGCTCGGGAGGAAAGCGCACGTGCATGCCCCCACTCGAGACGAGGACTGACTCCCCTGGGGAGACTCCAGAAGTACCCCAAGATCCATGTCATCACTGGAGAGGAAACCTCAGGTTCTGGCACCGACTCCACACAAGGCCTTAGGCCCCGATATTGACGGGAGAGGAATCCCAAGAGGCCCCAGAGCAACTCGCATGGGGACTGGCCTTTCCTGAGGCCACCAGAGCGGGTCCCTGAGGTCCCCGTCGTAAGTCGAGAGCACCTGCCGCAACTCGAGAAAATCCAGGAGGTTCTCCCCTCCAGGGGAGATGAGGCCCATTTCCGCTGAGGCGTCTCGAGGCTAATCACACCTAACCTCTGGAACTTTCAAGGGGTCCTTCACACCGTTGCTGCACCTCAAGAAGTTCCCCGACATACCCGTCTTCACTCGAGCGGAAGCAGGAGAGTCC
>NW_017217128.1:0-12746 GCF_001704415.2 Capra hircus | reverse complement strand
GACTCCAGAAGTACCCAAGATCCATGTCAGCACTGAGAGGAATCCTCAGGTTCCGGCACCGACTCCACACAAGGTCTTAGGCCCGGCATCGACGGGAGAGGAATCCCGAGAGGCCCCGAGCAACTCGCATGGGGACTGGCCTTTCCTGAGGCCACCAGAGCGGGTCCCTGAGGTCCCAGTCGTAAGTCGAGAGCACCTGCCGCAACTCGAGAAAATCCAGGAGGTTCTCCCCTCCAGGCGAGATGAGGCCCATTTCCGCTGAGGCGTCTCGAGGCTAATCACACCTAACATCTGGAACTTCCAAAGGGTCCTTCACACCCTTGCTGCAACTCAAGAAGTTCCCCGACATACCCGTCTCCACTCGAGAGGAAGCACGAGAGTCCGGCCCACATCCAGAGGAGCCCCGTTTCCGTCTCCTAGCTCGAGAGGAGGGATCCTTTCCCTGCGTGTCGGGAAAGAATTCCCGGCGTTCCCGTAGCGATCTCAAGAGGAGGTCTCTCTCACAGGAAAGGACGAGAGGAACTCCAGGTCGTGGCCACCATTCCCAGAGTCCCCCAGCATGTCTCAGTCCATTTGTCACGGAAACCTGCTTTTCCCTGCATCTAACTTCGGACTCTCAAGCCGAGGATCGACTCACACAACGGTGGCATGTGGGACAGCCCTTTGGGAAAGCCTCGTGGGAAAGCCTCGTGGGAATGACTCGAGAAGCCCTGATCCCTTGACTCCACAGAAGGGAAGCGTAGACACTGCTGCTACAGCTCGGGAGGTAAGCGCACGTGCATGCCCCCACTCGAGACGAGGACTGACTCCCCTGGGGAGACTCCAGAAGTACCCAAGATCCATGTCAGCAAGGAGAGGAATCCTCAGGTTCCGGCACCGACTCCACACAAGGTCTTAGGCCCCGGCATCGATCAGGAGTGAATCCCAGAGAGGCCCCCGAGCCACTCTGCATGGGGACTGCCTTTCCTGAGGCCACCAGAGCGGGTCCTGAGGTCCCCGTCATAAGTCGAGAGAACTGCCGCAACTCGAGAAAATCCAGGAGGTTCTTCCCTCCAGACGAGATGAGCGCCCATTTCCGCTGAGGCGACTCGAGGCTAATCATCACCTAACTCTGGAACTTCCCAAAGGGTCCTTCACACCTCTTGCTGCAACTCAAGAAGTTCCCTGATATACCCGTCTCCACTCGAGAGGAAGCACGAGAGTCCGCCCACATCCAGAGGAGCCCCGTTTCCGCCTCCTAGCTCGAGAGGAGGGATCCTTTCCCTGCGTGGTCTCGGGAAAGAATTCCCGGCGTTCCCGTCAGCATCTCAATGAGGAGGCGCTCTCCACAGGAAAGGCGAGAGGAACTCCAGGTTCGTGCCACCATTACCAGAGTCCCCCAGATGTCTCAGTCCATTCCAGGGAAACCTGTTTTCCCTGCACTGCCTCGACTTTCAAGCCGAGGATCGACTCACACCACGGTGGCACGTGGGAGAGCCTGTGAGAAAGGCCTCGTGGGAAAGCCTCGTGGGAAAGCCTCGTGGGAAAGCCTCGAGGGAAAGCCACTGATCACATGATCCAGGCGAACGGGAAGGGTTACACTGCTGCTACAGCTCGGGAGGAAAGCGCACGTGCATGCCCCCTCTGAGACGAGGACTGACTCCCCTGGGGAGACTCCAGAAGTACCCTAAGATCCATGTCAGCACTGGAGAGGAATCCTCAGGTTCCAGCACCTGACTCCACACAAAGTCTTAGGCCCCGGCATCGAAGGGAGAGGAATCCCAAGTGGCCCCCGAGCTAACTCGCATGGGGACTGGCCTTTCCTGAGGCCACCAGAGCGGGTCCCTGAGGTCCCCGTCTTAAGTCGAGAGCACCTGCCAGCAACTCGAGAACATCCAGGAGTTTTCTCCCTCCTGGCAAGATGAGGTCCATTTCCGCTGAGGCGTCTCGAGGCTAATCACACCTAACCTCTGGAACTTCCAAAGGGTCCTTCACACGCTTGCTGCAACTCAAGAAGTTCCCCGACATACCAGTCTCCACTCAAGAGGAAACACGAGGGTCCCGCCCACATCCAGAGGAGCCTGGATTCCACCTCGTAGCTTGAGATTAGGGATTCTTTTCCCTGCTTCGTCTGGAAAGAATTCCCGGCTTTCCCGTCGCATCTCAAGAAGAGGCGCTCTCAACAGGAAAGGCGAGAGAAACTCCAGTGTCTTGCCACAATTCCAAGGGACCCCCAGATGTCTCAGTCCATTCCAGAGGAACTTGTTTTCCCCTGCACTGCCTCTACTTTCACGCCGAGGATCCACACACTCCACCATGGCATGTCCCTGGTGGGACAGCCCTGTGGGAAAGCCTCTTCGGAAAGCCTCGAGGGAAAGCCACAGATCCCTTGATCCCCGCGATGGGAAGTGTGACACTGCTGCTACAGTTCGTGAGGAACGCTCAAGTGCATGCCCCCACACGAGATGAGCACTGACTCCCAGGAGAGACTCCAGAAGTACCCCAAGATCCATGTCAGCACTGGAGAGGAATCCTCAGGTTCCAGCCCCAACTCCACACAAGGTCTTAGGCCCCGACATCGACGGGAGAGGAATTCCAAAAGGCCCCCTTGCAACTCCCATGGGGCACTGGCCTTTCCTGAGGCCACCAGAGCGGGTCCCTGAGGTCCCCGTCGTAACTCGAGAGACCCTGCCCAACTCTAGAAAATCCAGGAGGTTTCCGCTCCAGGCGAGTTGAGGCCCATTTCCGCTGAGGCGTCTCCAGGCTAATCACACCTAACCTCTGGAACTTCCACAGGGTTCTTCACACCCCTTGCTGCAACTCAAGAAGTTCCCGATATACCAGTCTCCACACAAGAAGAAGCACTAGAGTCCCGCCCACATCCAGAGGAGCCCCGTTTCCGCCTCCTGGCTTGAGACGAGGGATCCTTTCCCTGCGTGGTCGGGTAAGAATTCCCGGCGTTCCCGTCGCATCTCAAGAGGAGGCGCTCTCCACAGGAAAGGCGAGAGGAACTCCAGGTTCGTGCCACCATTCCCAGAGTCCCCCAGATGTCTCAGTCCATTCCAGGGAAACCTGTTTTCCCTGCACTGCCTCGACTTTCAAGCTGAGGATCGACTCACACCACGGTGGCACGTGGGACAGCCCTGTGGGAAAGCCCTGTGGGAAAGCCTCGAGGGAAAGCCACTGATCCCTTGATCGACTCGACGGGAAATATGACACTCCTGCTACAGCTCGGGAGGAAAGCGCACGTGCATGCCCCCACACGAGACGAGGACTGACTGCCTTGCGGAGACTCCAGAAGTACACCATGATCCATTTCAGCACTGGAGAGGAATCCTCAGTTTCCGGCACCGACTCCACACAAGGACTTAGGCCCCGGCATCGATGGGAGAGGAATCCCGAGAGGCCCCCGAGCAACTCGCAAGGGGACTGGCCTTTCCTGAGGCCACCAGAGCGGGTCCCTGAGGTCCCCGACGTAAGTCGATAGCACCTGCCGCAACTCGAGAAAATCCAGGAGGTTCTCCCCTCCAGGCGAGATGAGGCCCATTTCCGCTGAGGCGTCTCCAAGCTAATCACACCTAACCTCTGGAACTTCCAAAGTGTTCTTCACACCCTTGCTGCAACTCAAGAAGTTCCCGGACATACCTGTCTCCACTCGAAAGGAAGCACGAGAGTCCCGCCCACATCCAGAGGAGCCCCATTTCCGCCTCCTAGCTCGGGAGGGGGGATCCTTTCCCTGCGTGGTCGGTCATTTATTCCCAGCATTCCCGTCGCATTTCAAGAGGAGGCGCTCTCCACAAGAAAGGCGAGAGGAACTCCAGGGTTGTGCCACCATTCCCAGAGTCCCCCAGATGTCTCAGTCCATTCCAGGGAAACCTGTTTTCCCTGCACTGCCTCGACTTTCAAGCCGAGGATCGACTCTCACCACTGTAGCATGTGGGACAGACCTGTGGGAAAGCCTCGTGGGAAAGCCTCGAGGGAAAAGCCACAGATCCCTTGATACACGCGAAGGGAAGCGCGACACTGCTGCTACAGCTCGGGAGGAAAGCGCACGTGCATGCCTCCCCTCGAGACGAGGACTGACTCCCTTGGGGAGACTCCAGAAGTACCCCAAGATCCATGTCAGCACTGGAGAGAAATCCTCAGGTTCCGGAACCGACTCCACACAAGGCCTTGGCCACGGCATCGACAGGAGAGGAATCCCGAGAGGCCACAGAGCAACTCGCATGGGTCTGGCCTTTCCTGAGGCCACCAGAGCGGGTCCCTGAGTTCCCCGTCCTATGTCGAGAGCACCTGCTGCAACTCGAGATAATACAGGAGGTTCTCCCCTCCAGGCGAGATGAGGCCCATTTTCGCTGAGGCGTCTCGAGTCTAAACACACCTAACATCTGGAACTTCCAAAGGGTCCTTCACACCCTTGCTGCAACTCAAGAAGTTCCCCGACATACCCGTCTCCACTCGAGAGGAAGCACAAGAGTCCCGCCCACATCCAGAGGAGCCCCGTTTCCGCCTCCTAGCTCGAGAGGAGGGATCCTTTCCCTACGTGGTCGGGAAAGAATTCCCGGCGTTCCCGTCACATCTCAAGAGGAGTCGCTCTCCACCGGAGAGGGGAGAGGAACTCCAGGGTCGTGCCACCATTCCCAGAGTCCCCCAGATATCTCAGTCCATTCCAGGGAAACCTGTTTTCCCTGCACTGCCTCGACCTTCAAGCCGAGGATCGACTCACACCACGGTGGCACGTTGGACAGCCCTGTGGGAAAGCCTCGTGGGAAAGCCTCGTGGGAAAGCCTCGAGGTAAAGCCACAGATCTCTTGATCCACGCGAAGGGAATCGTGACTCTGCTGCTACAGCTCGAGAGGAAAGCGCACGTTCATGCCCCCACTCGAGACGAGGACTGACTCCCCTGGGGAGACTCCAGAAGTACCCCAAGATCCATGTCAGCACTGGAGAGGAATCCTCAGGTTCCGGCACCTGCTGGGAGCCAGTGTGAGGAATCCCGCCCGTGACAAGGTCATGAGGAATGAAGCTGACATACGCAAGGCGTGCTCAGACTTCAGGGACCCCTCTGCAAATTCCTAAGCACGTACCCCAACAAAAATCTGCCGGCTTTTGTGCTCTGCTTTTCCACTCTTCTGACATTTTCTGGAAAAAGTCAATTCAGGGCTTTAGTCTTCTGCATTTGAAAGAGTGTTTCAATCCAAAAACCCCTCCGATGGCTGTCTAGCCTGCCTGCAGGACTCGTACAACTGCGCATGTGATTGTTTGAGGCCTCCTGACCGCAGGAGTCACAGGAAGCTTAAAATATCCTAGGAATGTAGCAGCTTCCGAGGAGTCAAAATCTTTAGAATAGGACTGATTAAAGGTTTCATTTTTTGGGTCAATGCTTGCTGCCAAATTTTCATATCCTTTATTTTTAGATATAGTTGGTATATAGAAAAACAAGTAGTAGACCTGGTATTAGCAACATTAGATCTTTGAGTTAAGTACCTTCTTTGTTATATCCCACTGCACCTTTGTTCTATAGAGATGTAACTTTAATGCTTTAAGGAGATGCAGATTAAAAAAAAAACACTTCAGGGGAAACAAAATTAACATTCATTAAGGAAGAGAGCCAAAAAGTGTTAACAAGCCTCTTGGCCAAAAGATAATGTAAATCACCTGAGACCTTTTGTATACAAAATGATATACGGAAAGAATCTGGGTTGCGAACGCTACATAATTTTGTGTTACCCATTGATCTCCGTGTTTTATCAAAAGTATAAAAGGCCTTCTGAACAATAAAGGATGGGGGCCAGTTTCTCGAACTAGTCTCTCGGCCTGGTTTCTTGGGACTCTGGCTCCCCCCATGTCTCTCTCTCTCTCTTCTTCTCTCCCGTTCCCTCTCTCTGCTCTTTACTTTAACTTCAGGCTGAATCTCCATCTGGGGCCCGGAGGCTCGCCAGGTCTACTTACTTGCCCCGGCTGTTAAGACCCACACGAAAGGGAGCTTAAGGCGAGGCACCCTTAGATATTCAAGCGGGCGCCGGTGGCCCAACGTAGATGGTGCAAATTCCTTGTCTGGAATTTTATTGGCCTTCCGCGTAAACCAAGCTATTCAGCCCTCTTCCTCCATTTAATCTTCTTACTACACTATAGTTTCTTAATCTAATCTTACATTAATAAACAAACAAGTCTTTCCACGCCAACGCCGTCCACCCTTCGAATTTCCTGGATCCACCGGGGCTGGACCCCGGTAGGCACCGACTCAACACAAGGTCTTAGGCCCTGGCATGGACGGGAGAGGAATCCCGAGAGGCCCCCGAGCAACTCGCATGGGGACTGGCCTTTCCTGAGGCCACCAGAGCGGGTCCCAGTGGTCCCCGTCGTAAGGCGAGAGCACGTACCACAACTCGAAAAAATCCAGGAGGTTCTCCCCTCCAGGGGAGATGAGGCCCATTTCCGCTGAGGCGTCTTCGACTCTAAACACACCTAACCTCTGGAATTCCAAAGGATCCTTCACACCCTTGCTGCAACTCAAGAATTTCCCCAACATACCCGTCTCCACTCGAGAGGAAGCACGAGAGTCCCGGCCACATCCAGAGGAGCCCCGTTTCCGCCTCCAAGTTCGAGAGGAGGGATCCTTTTCCTGCGCGGTCGGGAAAGAATTCCCGGTGTTCCCGTCGCATCTCAAGAGGAGGCGCTGTCCACAGGAAAGGCGAGAGGAACTCCAGGGTCGTGCCACCATCCCCAGAGTCCCCCAGATGTCTCAGTCCATTCCAGGGAAACCTGTTTTCCCTGCACTGCCTCGACTTTCAAGCCGAGGATCGACTCACACCACGGTGGCACGTGGGACAGCCCTGTGGGAAAGCCTGGTGGGAAAGCCTCGAGGGAAAGCGACAGATGCTTTGATCCACGCGAAGGGAAGCGTGACACTGCTGCTTCTGGTCGGGAGGAAAGTACACGTGCATGCCCCCACTCGAGACGAGGACTGACTCCCCTGGGGAGACTCCAGAAGTACCCCAAGATCCATGTCAGCACTGGAGAGGAACCCTCACTTTACGGCACCGACTCCACAAAGGTCTTAGGCCCCAGCATCGACGGGAGAGGAATCCCGTGAGTCTCCCCGAGCAACTCGCATGGGGACTGGCCTTTCCTGAGGCCACCAGAGCGGGTCCCTGAGGTCCCCGTCGTAGGTCGAGAGCACCAGCAGCAACTTGAGAAAATCCAGGAGGTTCTCCCTTCCAGGCGAGATGAGGACCATTTCCGCTGAGGTGTCTCAAGGCTAATCACACCTTACCTCTGGAACTTCCAAAGGGTCCTTCACACCCTTGCTGCAACTCAATAAGATCCCCAACATACCCGTCTCCACTCGAGAGGAAGCACGAGAGTCCCGCCCACATCCAGAGGAGCCCCGTTTCCGCCTCCTAGCTCGAGAGGAGGGATCCTTTCCCTCAGTGATCGGGAAAGAGTTCCCAGTGTTCCCGGCGCATCTAAAGAGGAGGCGATCTCCACAGGAAAGGCGAGAGGAAATCCAGGGTCGGGCCACCATTTCCAGCGTCCCCCAGATGTCTCAGTCCATTCCAGGGAAACCTGTTTTCCCTGCACTGCCTCGACTTTCAAGACGAGGATCGACTCACACCACGGTGGCACATGGGACAGCCCTGTGGGAAAGCCTCGTTGGAAAGACTCGAGGGAAAGCCTCGTGGGAAAGCCTCGAGGGAAAGCCACAGTTGCTTTGATCAACCCGAAGGGAAGTGTGACACTGCTGCTACAGCTCGGGAGGAAAGCGCACGTGCATGCCCCCACTCGAGACGAGGACTGACTACCCTGAGGAGAGTCCAGAAGTACCCCAAGATCCACGTCAGCCCTGGAGAGGAATCCTCACTTTCCGGCACCGACTCCAAACAAGGTCTTAGGCCCCGGCATCGACGGGAGAGGAATCCCGAGAGGCCCCGAGTAACTAGCATGGGGACTGGCCTTTCCTGAGGCCATTAGAGCGGGTCCCTGAGATCCCCGTCGTAAGTCGAGAGCACCTGCCGCAACTCGAGAAAATCCAGGAGGTTCTCCCCTCCAGGCGAGATGAGGCCCATTTCCTCTGAGGAGTCCCCAGGTTAATCACATCTAAACTCTGGAACTTCCAAAACGTTCTTCACATCCTTGCTGCAACACAAGAAGTACCCCGACATACCCGTCTCCACTCGAGAGGAAGCACGAGAGTCCCGCCCACATCCAGAGGAGCCCCGTTTCCGCCTCATAGCTCGAGAGGGGGGATCCTTTCCCTGCGTGGTCGGGAAAGAATTCTCGGCGTTCCCGTCGCATCTCAAGAGGGGACGCTTTACACAGGAAAGGCGTGAGGAACTCCAGGGTCGTTCCACCATTCCCAGAGTCCCCCAGATGTCTCAGGCCATTCCAGGGAAACCTGTTTTCCCTGCACTGCCTCGACTTTCAAGCCGAGGATCGTCTCACACGACGGTGGCACGTGGGACAGCCCTGTGGGAAAGCCTCGTGGGAAAGTCTCATGGGAAAGCCTGGAGGGAAAGCCACAGATCCCTTGATCCACGCGAAGGGGAGCGTGACACTGCTGCTACAGCTCGGGAGGAAAGCACACGTGCATGCCCTTACTCGGGACAAGGACTGACTCCCCTGTGGAGTCTCCAGAAGTACCCCAAGATCCAAGTCAGCACTGGAGAGGAATTCTCAGGTTCCGGCACCGACTCCCCACAAGGTCTTAGGCCCCGGCATCGATGGGAAAGGAATCCTGATAGGCCCCGAGCAACACGCATGGGGACTGGCCTTTCCTGAGGCCACCAGAGCGGGTCCCTGAGGTCCCCGTCGTAACGCGAGAACACCTGCAGCAACTCAAGAAAATGCAGGAGGTTCTCCCCTCCAGGGGAGATGAGGACCATTTCCTCTGAGGCGTCCCCAGGCTAATCACACCTAACCTCTGGAACTTCCAAAGGGTCCTTCACACCCTTGCTGCAACTAAAGAAGTTCCCCGACATACCTGTCTCCACTCAAGAGGAAGCACGAGAGTCCCGCCCAATCCAGAGGAGCCCAGTTTCCGCCTCCAAGCTCGAGAAGAGGGATCCTTTCCCTGCGTCGTCGTGAAAGAATTCCCGGCGGTTGCGTCGCATCTCAAGAGGAGGCCCTCTCTACAGGAAAGCCGAGAGGAACTCCAGGGTCATGCCACCATTCCCAGAGTCCCCCAGATGTCTCAGTCTATTCCAGGGAAACCTGTTTTCCCTGCACTGCCTCGACTTTCAAGCCGAGGATCCACTCACACCATGGTGGCACGGGGGAACACCCTGTGGGAAAGCCTCGTGGGAAAGCCTCATGGGAAACCCTCGAGGGAAAGCCACAGATCCCTTGATCCAAGCGAAGGGAAGCGTGACACTGCTGCTAAAGCTCGGGAGGAAAGCGCACTTGCATGCCCACACTCGAGACGAGGACTGACTCCCCTGGGGAGACTCCAGAAGTACCCCAAGGTCCATGTCAGCCCTGGAGAGGAATCCTCAGGTTCCGGCACCGACTCCACGCAAGGGCTTAGGCCCCGGCATCAGGGGAGAGGAATCCCGAGAGGCCCCCGAGCAACTCGTATGGGGACCTGCCTTTCCTGAGGCCACCAGAGCGGGTTCCTGATGTCCCCGTCGTTAGTCAAGAGCACCTGCCGCAACTCGAGAAAATCCAGGAGGTTCTCCCTTCCAGGCGAGATGAGGCCCATTTCCGCTGAGGCGTCTCGAGGCTAATCACACCAAACCTCTGGAACTTCCAAAGGGTCCTTCACACCCTTGCTGCAACTCAAGAAGTTCGCTGACATTACCGTCTCCACTCGAGAGGAAGCACGAGAGTCCCGCCCACATCTAGAGGAACCCCGTTTCCGCCTCCTAGCTCGAGAGGAGGGATCCTTTCCCTGCATGGTCGGGAAAGAATTCCCGGCGTTCCCGTCGCATCTCAAGAGGAGGCGCTCTCCACAGGAAAGGCGAGCGGAACTCCAGGGTCGTGCCACCATTCCCAGAGTCCCCCAGATGTCTCAGTCCATTCCAGGGAAACTTTTTTCCCTACACTGCCTCGACTTTCAGGACGAGGATCGACTCACACCACGGTGGCACGTGGGACAGCCCTTTGGGAAAGCCTGGAGGGAAAGCCACAGATCCCTTGATCCACGCGAAGGGAACCATGACACTGCTGCTGCAGCTCGGGAGGAAAGCGCACGTGCATGCTCCCACTCGAGACAAGGACTGACTCCCCTGGGGAGACTCCAGAAGTACTCCAAAATCCATGTCAGCACTGGAGAGGAAACCTCAGTTTCCGGCACCGACTCCACACAAGTTCTTAGGCCCCGGCACCGAAGGGAGAGGAATCCCGAGAGGTCCCCGTGCAACTTGCATGGGGACTGGCCTTTCCTGAGGCCACCAGAGAGGGTCCCTGAGGGCCCCGTCGTAGGTCGAGAGCACCTGCCGCAACTTGAATAAATCCAGGAGGTTCTCCCTTTCAGGCGAGATGAGGACCATTTCTGCTGAGACGTCTCGAGGCTAATCACACCTAACCTCTGGAAGTTACAAAGCGTCCTTCACACTCTTTCTGCAACTCAAGAAGTTCCCCGACATACCCGTTTCCACTCGAGAGGAAGCACGAGTGTCCCGCCCACATCCAGATGAGCCCCGTTTCCGCCTCATAGCTCAACAGGAGGGATCCATTCCCTGCGTGGTCGGGAAAGAATTCCCGGCGTTCCCGTCACATCTCAAGAGGGAGCGCTCTCCACAGGAAAGGCGAGAGGTACTCCAGGGTCGTGCCACCATTCCCAGATCCCCCAGATGTCTCAGTCCATTCCACGGAAGCCTGTTTTCCCGGCACTGACTCAACGTTCAAGACGAGGATCGACTGACACCACGGTGGCACGTGGGACATCACCTTGGGAAAGCGTCGTGGGAAAGCCTGGTGGGAAAGCGTCGTGGGAAAGCCTCGCTTAAAACCTCGAGGGAAAGCCACTGATCCTAGGATACACGGGAAGGGAAGCGTGACACTGCTGCTACAGTTCGGGAGGAAAGTGCACGTGCATGCCCCCACTCGAGACGAGGACTGACTCCCCTGGGGAGACTCCAGAAGTACCCCAAGATCCATGTCAGAACTGGAGAGGAATTCTCAGTTTCCGACACCGACTCCACACAAGGTCTTAGGCCCTGGCATCGATGGGAGAGGAATCCCGAGAGGACCCCGAGCAAATCGCATGGGGACTGGCCTTTCCTGAGGCCACCAGAGCGGGTCCCTGAGGTCCCCGTAGTAATTCGAGAGCACCTGCCGCAACTTGAGAAAATCCAGGAGGTTCTCCCTTCTTGGCGAGATGAGGCCCATTTCCACTGAGTTCTCTCAGGCTAATCACACCTAACCTCTGGAACTTCCAAAGGGTCCTTCACACCCTTTCTGCAATTCAAGCAGATCACCAACATACCAGTCTCCACTCGAGAGGAAGAACGAGAGTCCCGCCCACATCCAGAGGAGCCCCGTTTCCGACTCCTAGCTCGAGAGGAGGGATCCTTTCCCTGCGTGGTCGGGAAAGAATTCCCGGCGTTCCCATCGCATCTCAAGAGGGGGCGCTCTCCACAGGGAAGGCGAGAGGAACTCCAGGGTCGTGCCACCATTCCCAGAGTCCCACAGATGTCTTAGTCCATTCCAGGGAAACCTGTTTTCCCTGCACTGCCTCGACTTTCAAGAAGAGGTTCGACTCACACCAAGGTGGCAGGTGGGACAGTCCTGTGGGAAAGCGTCGTGGGAAAGCGTCGTGGAAAGCCTCGATGGGAAAGCCACAGATCCCTTGATCACGGAAGGAAGCGTGACACTGCTGCTACAGCTCGGAGGAAAGCGCACGTGCATGCCCCGACTCGAGACGAGGACTGACTCCCCTGGGGAGACTCCAGAAATACCCCAAGATACATGTCAGCACTGGAGAGGAATCCTCAGGTTTTGGCACAGACTCCACACAAGATCTTAGGTCCCGGCATCGACGGGAGACGAATCCCGAGAGACCCATGAGCAACTCGCATGGGGACTTCCTTTCGTGAGGCCACAAGAGGGGGTCCCTGATGTCACCGTCGTAAGTCGAGAGCACTGCTGCAACTCGAGAAAATCCAGGAGGTTCTCCTCTCCTGGCGAGATGAGGCCCATTTCCGCTGAGGGGTCTCGAGGCTAATCACACCTAAACTCTGGAACTTCCAAAGGGTCATTCACACCCTTGCTGCAACTCAAGAAGTTCCCAACATACCGTCTCCACTCGAGAGGAAGCACGAGAGTCCCGCCCACATCCAGAGGAGACCCGTTTCCGCCTCCTAGCTAGAGAGGAGGGATACTTTCCCTGCGTGGTCGGGAAAGAATTCCCGCGTTCCCGTCGCATCTCAAGAGGAGGCGCTCTCACAGGAAAGGCGAGAGGAACTCCAGGGTCGTTTCACCATTCCCAGAGCCCCCAGATGTCTCAGTCCATTCCAGGGAAACCTGTTTTCCCTGCACTGCCTCGACTTTCAAGCCGAGGATCGACTCACACCACGGTGGCACGTGGGACAGCCCTGTGGGAAAGCCTCGTGGAAAAGCCTCGGGAAAGCCTCAAAGCCACAGATCCTTGATACTCGCGAAGGGAAGCGCGACACTGTTGCTAAAAGCTGGGAGGAAAGCGCACGTTCATGCCCCTTCGAGACGAGGACTGTCTCCCCTGGGGAGACTCCAGAAGTACCCAAGATCCATGTCAAGCACTGGGAGAAGGAAATCACTACCGGTTCCGGCCACCTACTCACACAGCC
>NW_017217127.1:0-12746 GCF_001704415.2 Capra hircus | reverse complement strand
GACCTTGACTTGAACTTGAACTTGAACTTGACCTTGACCAACAACGGGAGACCTCGAGATTTGCTCAGAGCACCGGAAGGTCCCGAAGCAGGGCCCTGTATCTCCCCTTCCTTTGTGATCATTGCAAAGACATTCCTAGCTGACAGCGGGAGTGCCCCTGAAGAAGCAAGCAGTGGGAGTGTGTTTTGACACGACTGTGTGCCTTCCTGGCCTCATCTCCACAAGGGGCCTTTCCTCTCGAATAGGCCCCATGTCCCCTTGGGGAGGGTGTCATGCCTCTTTTCTCCTCACTGCCAAAGGGTGGAGCCAAGCTCGCTCTGTCAGAGGTACAAAAAACAGCAATTGAATGGGTTTTCAAGCTCTTGCTAGGCTGCACCCTTTCAGGGCCCACTTTACTGAAACAGGTGCTCTGTGGCCCCTGGTTGGGTATTGCAGGTTCACAAACAGGGTGAGATCCTGTCCAAGCCAAGAATTTTCCTGAAAGACCTAGGCTCACTAGAGCTCTCCTCCAGAGAAAAGGGGATAGAGGAGATGTATGGAGGAGTCTTTGCCTTTCCCTGTGAGTGTGGGGCTAGTCCCTACGGCCCCAAGCTCAGGGATAACTGCCTCTAAGAAAGGAATGGCAAGAAGCGCTATTCTTGGAGGTTGGGACAGGGAGTTCGCAGCATGTGGGAAAGAAAGACTTCTTCGGGGAAGAAGAGGCAACCACCGGGGGTGTGTTTGCAAGCCTCTATTTGGAAGGAACAGGTTTGCTTATACAACTCAAGACCTCCAGATCTGCTCAGAGGACTGAAGTTCCAGAGACAGGGCCATGTATCTCCCCATCCCTTTGAGATCCTTGCAAAGACATTCCTAGCAGATCGTGGGAGTGCCCATGAAGAAGCAAGCAGCGGGAGTGTGCTTGACATCACTGGCTGCCTACCTGGGCTCATCTCCTCAAGGGGCCTTTCTCTCCTGGTAGGCCCTATGTCCCCTTTGGAGAGGGTGGTGCCCTCTTCCCTCCACACTGCCAAAGGGTGGAGGTGGAGCAAACTCGTTCTCTCCGAGGTTAAAAAAAAAGACAAATTGGATGGATTTTTAAGCTCTTGCTATGCTGCACCCCTCCAGGACCCACTCGAGCAAAACAGGTGCCCTGTGGCCCCTAGGTCGGGTATGCAGGTTCACACACCGGGTGTGATCCCATCAAAGCCAAGAATTTTCCTGACAGACCTAGGCTCACTAGAGCTCTCCTCCAGAGGAAAGGGGACAGAAAAGACGTGTGTGTGGAGGTGGCTCTGCCTTTCCAGGTCCCAATCTCAGGGATAACTGTCCCTAAGAAAGAACTGCTGCTGCTGCTGCTGCTAAGTTGCTTCAGTCGTGTTCGACTCTGTGCGACGCCATAGACGGTAGCCCACTAGGCTCCCCCGTCCCTGGGATTCTCCAGGCAAGAACAGTAAGTGGGTTGCCATTGCCTTCTCCAATGCATGAAAGTGAAAATGAAAGTGCAGTCGCTCAGTCGTGTCCGACCCTCAGCGACCCCACGGACTGCAGCCTACCAGGCTTCTCCGTCCATAGGATTTTCTGAAAGGAACTGCAAGACGCGCTTTTCCTGGAGGCTGGGAAAGGGAGTTCGCAGGATGTGGGGAAAGAGATCCTCCTTCGAGGAAGAATAGGCGGCCACTTGTTTTGTGTTGCAAACCTCTATTTGGAAGGAACAGGTTAGCTTATACAAAGGGAGACCTCCAGATCTGCTCAGAGGACCGAAGTTGCAGAGGCAGGTCGGTGTAATTTCCCTTCATTTTGCGATCCTTGCAAAGACATTCCTTGCTGATAGATATTCAGCAAGGGCCTTTGAGACTGTTGTTTTCTTTCCTAGGTTCAAAGATTCCTTCAGTTCCTAATATAGATATCCTAGAAATTATCTGACATCCGTGAAAATCTGATATGTCCTGGTCAAATGCTGTCAGTTATAATTCCAGTTATCATATTAAAGCATTTCAAGTCGCAGCAGTGACCAGATTACATTGTCAATTTCTATTTAATCAGGTTTTAACCATGTCTTCTATGATTTCACACTGATGCCTTTGCAGAAATACTGCTACTTCAAGATATATGGAATATACATTTTTTAAGCTTACCGATAATTTGTTTGTTTGTTTGTTTGTCTTCTGGTAAGCTGGTACCAGATGGAATTTAGTCTCCTCTCTAGGTTAAGAGAACAAAGTTTTCTTAGAATGCAATTTTTGATAACAGACTATGAGTTTCTTTACCTTTCATTGATTTATAATTGTTTTCATCATCTGTTTTTTTACTTCGGTAAAGTAAATAAGCCTTATTTAAGATTTTGGTACATGTAGGATGGACTAAGCTTTCCCCACTCTTGCAAGTTCCCTTAACCCTTCAGATTCTTCTCGTGGGGCAAAGATCTCACTTTCCTCCAGAGGCACAATCCAAGCTTTTTATTAGTTGATCTGCCCCTGACATCAGAGTCCATTTGAGCATGAGTTGGCCTATAATTTAGGCATGAAACTATGACTACATAAAGAAAAGGTGACTTTATGATTCAGGGATGGCCATGATATGCCTTGCACTTCAGAGAAAATGGGTTAAAATGATTTTTTTTTCTTCAAAACTGCACAGCCAGTTCTTTCAGCATATGCAATTGAAAACATCTAGTCATTAGGTCAGTTTTCATTCCAATCCCAAAGAAAGGCAATGACAAAGAATATTCAAGCTGCTGCACAATTGCACTCATCTCACACACTAGTAAAGTAATGCTCAAAATTCTCCAAGTTCACATGAACTGTGAACTTCCAAATGTTCAAGAGGGATTTAAAACATGCAGAGAAACCAGAGATCAAACTGCCAACATCCACTGGATCATTGAAAAAGCAAGAGAGTTCCAGAAAAAAAGACATCTATTTCTGCTTTATTGACTATGCCAAAGCCTTTGACTGTGTGGATCACAATAAACTGGGAAAAATTCTGAAAGAGATGGGAATACCAGACCACCTGACCTGTCTCTTGAGAAACCTGTATGCAGGTCAGGAAGAAACAGTACGAACTGGACATGGAACAACAGACTGGTGCTAAATAGGAAAAGGAATATGTCAAGGCTGCATATTGTCACCCTGCTTATTTAACTTATACGCAGAGTACATCATGAGAAACACTGGGCTGGAGGAACCACACGCTGGAATCCAGATTGCTGGGAGAAATATCAATAATCTCAGATATGCAGATGACACCACCCTTATGGCAGAAAGTGAAGAAGTCTCCTGATGAAAGTGAAAGAGGAGAGTGAAAAAGTTAGCTTAAAGCTCAGCATTCAGAAAACTAAAATCATTGCATCCAGTCTCATCACTTCATGGCAAATAGATGGGAAAACATTGGAAACAGCAGCAGACTATTTTGGGGGGCTTGGAAATCACTGCAGGTGATGGCTGCCTCCATGAACTTAAAACATATTTATGACTTGGAAGAAAAGTGATGACCAAACTAGACAGCGTAATAAAAAGCCGAGACGTTGCTTTGCCAACAAAGATCCATCCAGTCAAGGCTATGGTTTTTCCATATGTCATGGATGGATATGAAAGATGTACTATAAAGAAAGTGACAGCTGAAAATTAGATGCTTTTGAACTGTGGTGTTGAAGAAGATGCTTGTAGGTCGCTTAGACTACAAGGAGACGCAACCACTCCATCCTAAAGGAAATCAGGTCTGAATATACATTGGAAGGACTAATACTGAACCTGAAACTCCAATACTTTGGCCACTTGATGTGAAGAGCTGACTCACTTGGAAGTTGCTTTGATTTGCCTGTGAGTGTGGGAGCCCTCCCTGGGCAAAGGGCCTCAGGGGTCATTGCCACTGAATCACGACCTCCAAGCAAGCGCATTCCAGCTGTGTGACATTCAGGAAGCAGGAGACTGGGAAAACTATCTTCCTTAGAGGAAGGAAAGTCATCCACAGAGAGTGTGTTTTCAGGCCTCTCTTTGCAGCAAGTGTTTTGCTTCTCAGACATCAGAGCTGCAGGCTTGCTCTGAGGGCCTCAATTGCAGAGTCAGGGCTGTGTGTCTCACTGCACTTTCCAAGCATTGCAGACACATTCCTAGGTTGGAGCAGTGCTTCCCATGAGAAAGAAGCCTCGGGAGTGTGTCTGAGCGGGCTGAGTGCCATGCTAGGGTCACCTAGTCGAGGGCACCTTGCACATCCAATGGGCCCCAGGCGAGTAGCTATGGACCGGCCCTTCGGTTGAGATATCCCAAAGCAGGGAACAAAGCTAGCTCTGTCAGAAGGAGGAAAACAGCAATGGGATGGATTTTCAAGCAGTTGCTAAGTCACACCACGTTAGGGCTCCCCGGGAAAGAAATGCAAATTTTGGCCTCTAGGCTCAGTATCCAGATGTGTGCACAGGATATTTTCCCCACAGGATCCAAGAATGTTCCAGACAGACCTAAGCTCACTAGCTCTCTCCTGCAGAGGAAATGAAATATTGTTGCTGAACCACGAAAAGATGCTGGGATTCTTGGCTTATGGAGGAGAAGAATTCAATCCAGGACCCAAGACGAGGCTTGATTGCTCAGAGCTTTTGTGCAATAGAGTTTTATTAAAGGATAAAGGAGATAGAGAAAGCTTCTGACAGAGACATCACAAGGGGCAGAAAACGTACCCCCTTGCTAGTGTTAGTAATGGAGTTATATACTCTCCAATAAGTTATGACGAACAAAAGAATGTCTGGAGGTTGTAAAGACTCACTAGACCTACTCCCATAATTTACATTTTAAGATAACAGGATTAGCCAGAAGGTTTTTTCCAGAGACCGTCCTCAAGAAGGATGCATGATTGTTATATAATCCTAAGGAATGTAGAGGGAAAAACAGTTTGTCCTTTCTTCCTCCTTGAGAATTCTAGACCCCTCTCTCCTTGGGGACCCTTGAACTTCTTAGAAACCTGCCTTGGCAATGACTCTCTCAGAAACTTGATTGAACAGCCGTTTGGAGCTTCCTTTGACTTTTCCTGGGAGGGAGGGAGCCCTCCCTGAGCACAGGGCCTCAGGGGCCATGGCCAATGAAAAATAATCTCCCAGCAAGTGCTTTTCAGCCCTGTGTGACTCTCAGCCCACAGGAGGCTGAGAAAACTCTCTTCCTTGGAGGAAGGAAAGGCAGCCCAAGAGTGTGTTTTCAGGCCTGTATCTTGCAGCAAGTGTTTGGCTTGTTAGACAGAAGACCTGCAGGCCTGTTCCAACAGACTCAATTCCAGAATCAGGGCCTTGTGTCTCCCTGCAGTTTCCTGGCCTTGCAAACACATTCCTAGGTGAGAGCAGTCCTGCCCATGGGGACTGCTGCGGGAGTGTGTCTGAGGGGGGCCAGGTGTCATGCTGGGGTCACCTGGTCGAGGGCACCTTGCACCTCCAATGGACCCCAGGCAAGGAGTTGCAGGCCAAAACCTTGCTTCTGAAATCCCAAAATGGGGAGCAAAGCTCGCTCTGTCAGAGGGAAGAAAACAGCAACAGGATGGATTTTCAAGCAGTTGCTAGGCTGTACTGCGTTAGGGCTCCAAGGAAGGAAAATGCGAATTTTAGCCCCTACGACTGGTATCCAGGTGGGCTCCCAGGATGATTTCCCCACAGGATCCAAGAACGTTCCAGACAGACCTGGGCTCACTAGCTCCCTCCTGCAGAGGAAATATGATAGAACAGCTGTTTGGAGGTTGCTTTGACTTCCCCTGGGAGGGTAGGATCCCTCCCTGTGTGCAGGACCTCAGGGGCCATTGCCGCTGAGAAATGCCCTCTAAGCCAGACCTTTCCAGCCTTGTATGACTCAGCACGGAGGAGACTGGAAAAGCTCTCTTCCTTGGAGGAAGGAAAGGCAGCCCCAGAGAGTGTGTTTTCACACCTGTATCTTGCAGCAAGTGTTTGGCGTCTCAGACGTCAGACCTCCAGGCCTGCTCCAACGGCCTCAGTTCCAGAGTCAGGGCCGTGTGTCTCCCTGCATTTTCTGAGCCTTGGGAACACATTCCTAGGTCAGAACAGTCCTGCCCATGGGGAAGGAGGCTGCGGGAGTGTGTCTGAGGGGGTCGGGTGCCATGCTGGTGTCCAATAGACCCGGTACCTCCAATAGACCCCAGGACAACAGCGGTGGGGCTCCCCCTGGCTTCCGAAATGCCAAAGCGAGAAGCAAAGCTAGCTCTATCAGAAGGAAGAAAAGAGCAATCGGATGGATGTTCAGGCTGTTGCTGGGCCGCACCACTTCAGGGTCCCCCCTGAGAGGAACAGGCGCCCTGTGGCCCCTAGGTCCGATATGCAGATTAACACACAGGGTGTGTCCCCATAGGAGCCAAGAATTTTCCTGACAGACCTAGGCTCACTAGAGCTCTCCTACAGGGCAAAAGGGGTAGAACAGACTGTGGATGTGACTCTGCCTTTCCCAGCGAGCATGGGGCCCTCCCTATGGCCCCGGGCTCCAGGGAAAATTGTCCCTGAAAAATGACCTCCAAGAAGCGCTTTTCCAGCAGGCTGGGATGCAGAGTTCACAGGATGCGGGGAAAGTGATCGTCCTACAGGGAAGAAGAGGCAGCCACCCAGTGTGTGTTTGCAAGCCTGTATTTGGAAGAAACTGGTTAGCTCCTTCAAGGGGAGACCTCCAGGTCTGCTCAGAGGACCGAAATTCCAGAGGCAGCACCATGCATCTCCCCTGTCCTTTCTGAGCCTTGGAAAGACATTTCTAGCTTATAGCGGTATTGCTCATGAAGAAGCAGGATGCAGGAATGTGTCAGACATGACTGGGTGCCTTCCTGGGTTCAGCTCCGTGAGGGGCCTTTCCACTCAGAGTAGGTCCCATGCCTCCTTGGGGAGGAAGTGGGGCCCGCTTGCCTCCAAATTGCCAAAGGCTGGAACAAAGCTAGTTCTATCAGAGGTAAGCAAAGAGCAATTGGATGGATGTGGAAGCTGTTGCTGGGCCGCACTGCTTCAGGCCCCCCACCCCTCCGCCCCCGAGAGAAACAGGCGCCCTGTGGCCCCTAGGTCCTGGATGCAGTTTCACACATAGAATGTGTCCCCATAGGAGCCAAGAATTTTCCTGACAGACCTAGGCTCACTAGAGCTCTCCTACAGAGCAAAGGGGATTGGGACAGATGTGTGGCTGTGGCTCTGCCTTTCCCTGGGAGTGTGGAGCCGCTCCCTATGGCCCCGGGCTCCAGGGGAAATTGCCCCTGAATAATGACCTCCAAGAAGCGCTTTTCCAACTGGCTGAGACGTGGAGTTCTCAGGATGCAGGGAAAGCGAGTGTCCTTCGGGGAAGCAAAGGCAGTCACCTGTTATCATGACTTACTAGAATAGTAGGTACCTTCTCCGGTTGGGCAGAGGCCTTCCCTACCTGATCTGAAAAAGAAAATGAAGTAGCTCGCTGATTTGAGAAATAATTCCCAGACGTGGTTTTCCAACCAGTATAGAATCCGACAATGGCCCTGTCTTTGTAGCCGCGTTAATTAACAGGTATGTGAAGCTCTAAATATCAGTGGAAATTACATACAGCATATAGGCCCCAGTGTTCTGGAATGGTGGAAAGAAACAACCAAACTCTTGAAGAAACACATTCAAAATGGATCATAGAGACTGACTGTACATGGATGGGCTTGCTTCCGGCAGACTTACTCATATTACGGGTAACCGCACGTTCCCACAGTTGTTGTCCTTATGAAATTTTCTATGGGAGACCCCCTCCCACAGTGAGGCAGGTGTTAGCAGATTTGCCACAAGTAAGGGGGTGGGATTTCACAGCAGATGGAACAATTAGGTAAGGTAATAAATCAGGTAACTAAGTTTGTATAAAAAAGAATCTCATTCCCCCTTGAGGAACAGATTCATGAATTTGTGCTCAGTGATCAGGTGTGGCTCAATGACTGGAAACACAATTCCTTGGCCTGACATCGGAAAGGTCCTTATACTGTTGTTTTAGCCACAATTCTGAAAGAGATGGGAATACCAGACCACCTAACCTGCCTCTTGAGAAATCTGGATGAAGGTCAGGAAGCAACAGTTAGAGCAGGACATGGAACAACAGACTGGTTCCAAAAAGGAAAAGGAGTATGTCAAGGCTGTATATCGTCACCCTGTTTATTTAACTTCTATGCAGAGTACATCATGAAACATGCTGGGATGGAAGATACATGAACTGGAATCAAGATTGCTGGTAGAAATATCAACAAACTTAGATATGCAGATGACACCACCATTATGGCAGAACGTGAAGAGGAAAGGGTATGTCGGGGAACTTCTTGAGTTGCAGCAAGGGTGTGAAGGACCCTTTGGAAGTTCCAGAGGTTAGGTGTGGTTAGTCTCGAGATGCCTCAGCAGAAATGGGCCTCATGTCGCCTGGAATGGAGAGGCTCCTGGATATTTCCGAGTTTCAGCAGGTGCTCTCCTTGTGTGGAGTCGGGGCCGGAAGCTGAGGATTCCTCTCCAGTGCTGACATGGATTTTGGGGTACTTCTGGAGTCTCCACAAGGGAGTCAGGCCTTGTCTCGAGTGGGGGCATGAGCGTGCCCTTTCCTCCCATGCTGTAGCAGCAGTGTCACGCTTCCCCTTGCGTGGACCAAGGGATCTGTGGCTTTGCCTCGAGTCTTTCCCACGAGGCTTTCCCACAGGGCTGTCCCACCTGTCACGGTGGTGTGAGTCGATCCTCGGCGTGAAAGCCGAGGCAGTGCAGGGAAAACAGGTTCCTGTGGAACGGACTGACACATCTGGGGGAGTCTTGGAATGGTGGCACGAGCCTGCAGTTCCTCTCGCCTTTCCTGTGGAGAGCGCCTCCTCTTGAGATGCGACGGGAACGCCGGGAATTCTTTCCTGAACACGCAGGGAAAGTATCCCTCCTCTCGAGCTATGAGATGGAAACGGCTCCTCTGGATGTGGGCGGAACGCTAGTGCTACCTCTCGAGTGGAGACGGGTATGTCGTAGAACTTCTTGAGTTGCAGCAAGGGTGTGAAGAACCCTTTGGAAATTCCAGAGTTTAGGTGTGATAAGCCTCGAGACGCCTAAGCGGAAATGGGCCTCATCTCGCCTGGATCGGAGAACCTCCTGGATTTCCTCGAGTTGCGACAGGTACTCTCGACTTACGACGGGGACCTCAGGGACCCACTCTGGTGGCCTCAGGAAAGGCCAGTCCCGAGTTGCTCGGGGGCCTCTCGGGATTCCATTCCCGGCGATCCTGGGGCCTAAGACCTTGTGTGGAGTCAGTGGCGGAACCTGAGGATTCCTCTCCAGTGCTGATATGGATCGTGGGGTACTTCTGGAGTCTCGCCAGGGGCGTCAATCCTGGTCTCGAGTGGGGGCATGCACGTGCGATTCCCTCCCGAGTTGTAGCAGAAGTGTCGACCTTCCCTTCTCATGGATCAAGGGATCAGGGGCTTTCGCTCGAGGCTTTCCCACGAGGCTTTCCCACAGGGCTGTCCCACGTGCCACCGTGGTGTGAGTCGATCCTCGCCTTGAAAGTAGAGGCAGTTCAGGGAAAACAGGTTTTCCTCGAATGGCCTGAGATATCTGGGGGACTCTGGGAATGGTGGTAAGACTCTGGGGTTCCTCTCGTCTTTCCTGTGGAGAGCGCCTCCTCTTGAGATGCGACGGGAACGCCGGGAATTTTTTCCCGACCACGCAGGGAAAGGATCCCTCCTCTCGAGCTAGGAGGCGGAAACGGGGCTCCTCTGGATGTGGGCAAAACTCTATTGCTTCCTGTCGAGGGGAGACGGGTATGTCGGGGAACTTCTTGAGTTGCAGCAAGGGTGTGAAGGACCCTTTGGAAGTTCCAAAGGTTAGGTGTGATTAGCCTCGAGAAGTCTCAGCGGAAATGGGCCTCATCTCCCCTGGAGGGGAGAACCTCCTGAATTTTCTCGAGTTGCAGTAGGTGCTCTCGACTTACGACGGGGACCTCAGTGACGCGCTCTGGTGGCCTCAGGAAAGGCCAGTCCCCATGCGAGTTGCTCGGGGGCCTCTCGGGATTCCTCTCCCGTTGATGCTGGGGCCTAAGACCTTGTGTGGAGATAGTCCCAGAAGCTGAGGATTCCTCACCATTGCTGACATGGATCTTGGGGTACTTCTGGAGTCTCCCCACGGGAGTCAGTCCTCGTCTTGAGTGTGGGCATGCACGTGCGCTTTCCTTCCGAGCTGTAGCAGCAGTGTCACGCTTCCCTTCAGGTCGATCAAGGGATTTGTGTCTTTCCCTCGAGGCTATCCCACGAGGCTTTCCCACGAGGCTTTCCCACAGGGCTGTCCCACGTGCCACCATGGTGTGAGTCGATTCCGGCTTGAAAGTCGAGGCAGTGCAGGGAAAACAGGTTTCCCTGGAATGGACTGAGACATCTGGGGGACTCTGGGAATGGTGGCACGACCCTGGATTTCCTCTCGCCTTTCCTGTGGAGAGTGCCTCCCCTTGATATGCGACGGGAACGCCGGGAATTCTTTCCCGACCACGCAGGGAAAGGATCCCTCCTCTCGAGCTAGGCGGCTCAAACGGGGCTCCTCTGGATGTTGGCGGGACTCTCGTGCTTCCTCTCCAGTGGAGACGGGTATGTCGGGGAACTTCTTGAGTTGCAGCAAGGGTGTGAAGGACCCTTTGGAAGTTCCAGAGGTTAGGTGTGATTAGCCTCGAAACGCCTCAGCGGAAATGGGCCTCATCTCGCCTGGAGGGGAGAACCTCCTGGATTTTCTCAAGTTGTGGCAGGTGCTCTCTACTTACGACGGGGACCTCAGGGACCCGCTCTGGTGGCCTCAGGAAAGGCCAGTCCCCATGCGAGTTGCTCGGGGACATCTCGGGATTCCTCCCCCGTCGATGCCGGTGCCTAAGACCTTGTGTGGAGTCGGTGCTGGAACCTGAGGATTCCTCTCCAGTGCCGACATGGATCTTGGGGTTCTTCTGGAGTCTCCCCAGGGGAGTCAGTCCTCGTCTCAAGTGGGGGCATGCAACTACGCTTTCCTCCCGAGCTGTAGCAGCAGTGTGGCTCTTCCCTTCGAGTGGATCAGGGGATCTGTGGCTTTCGCTCGAGGCTTTCCCACGAGGCTTTCCCCCGAGGCTTTCCCCCGAGGCTTTCCCACGAGGCTTTCCCACGAGGCTTTCCCACAGGGCAGTCCAACGTGCCACCGTGGTGTGAGTCGATCCTCGGCTTGAAAGTCGAGGCAGTGCAGGGAAAACGGGTCTCCCTGGAATGGACTGAGACATCTGGGGGACTCTGGAATGGAGGCACGACCCTGGAGTTCCTCTCGCCTTTCCTGTGGAGAGCGCCTCCTCTTGAGTTGCGACGGGAAGGCCAGGAATTCTTTCCCGATCACGCAGGGAAAGGATCCCTCCTCTCGAGCTAGGAGGCGGAAACGGGGCTCCTCTGGATGTGGGCGGGACTCTCGTGCTTCCTCTCGAGTGGAGACGGGTATGTCAGGGAACTTCTTGAGTTGCAGCAAGGGTGTGAAGGACCCTTTGGAAGTTCCAGAGGTTAGGTGTGATTAGACTCGAGACGCCTCAGCACAAATGGGCCTCATATCGCCTGGAGGGGGAATCTCCTGGATTTTCTTGAGTTGCGGAAGGTGCTCTCGACTTACGACGGGGACCTCAGGGTCACGCTCTTGTGGCCTCAGGAAAGGCCAGTCCCCATGCCAGTTGCTCGGGGGCCTCTCGGGATTCCGCTCCCGTCGATGCCGGGGCCTAAGATCTTGTGTGGAGTGGGTGCCGGAACCTCAGGATTCCTCTCCAGTGCTGACATGGATCTTGGGGTATTTCTGTAGTCTCCTCAGTGGAGTCAGACCTTGTGTCGAGTGGGGGCATGCACGTACACTTTCCTCCCGAGCTGTAGCAGCAGTGTCACGCTTCCCTTCGCGTGGATCAAGGGATCAGTGGCTTTCCCTCGAGGCTTTCACACGAGGCTTTCCCCACGAGGCTTTCCCACAGGGATGGTCCCACGTGCCACGCCGTGGTGTGAGTCGATCCTCCGGCTTGAACGTCGAGGCAGTGCAGGGAAAAAAGTTTTCCCTGGAATGGACTGAGACATCTGGGGACTCTGGGAATGGTGGCACGACCCTGGAGTTCCTCTCGCCTTTCCTGTAGAGAGTGCCTCCTCTTGAGATGCGATGGGAACGCCGGGGAATTCTTTCCCGACCACGCAGGGAAAGGATCCCTCCTCTCGAGCTAGGAGGCGGAAACGGGGCTCCTCTGGATGTGGGCGGGACTCTCGTGCTTCCTCCTCGAGGTGAGACGGGTATGTCGCGCGAACTTCTTGAGTTACAGCAAGGGTGTGAAGGACCCTTTGGATGTTCCAGAGGTTAGCTCTGATTAGCCTCGAGACGCCTCAGCGGAATGGGCCTCATCTCGCCTCGGAGGGAGAACCTCCTGGACTTTGTCGAGTGCGGCAGTGTGCTCTTGTCTTACGACGGGGACTCAGGGACCCGCTCTGGGGGCCTCAGGAAAGGCCAGTCCCCATGGAGTTGCTCGGGGCCTCTCGGGATTCCTCTCCGTCGATGCCGGGACCTAGACCTTGTTAGGAGTCAGTGCCAGAACCTGAGGATTCCCCTCCAGTGCTGACATGGATCTTGGGGTACTTCTGGAGTTTCCCTAGGGAAGTCAGTCCTTGTCTCGAGTGGGGGCATGCACTTGCGCTTTCCTCTCGAGCAGTAGCAGCAGTGTCACGCTTCCCTTGTCGTGGATCAAGGGATCTGTGGCTTTCGCTCGAGGCTTTCCCTGTCCACGTGCCACCGTGGTGTGAGTCGATCCTCAGCTTGAAAGTCGAGG
>NW_017217126.1:0-12746 GCF_001704415.2 Capra hircus | reverse complement strand
TTCTAACTACTGCTTCCTGACCTGCATACAGATTTCTCAAGAGGTAGGTCAGGTGGTCTGGCGTTCCCATCTCTTGAAGAATTTTCCACAGTTTGTTGTGATCCACACAGTCAAAGGTTTGGCATAGTCAATAAAGCAGAAGTAGATGTTTTGATGATCACATGATAGAACAAAACCTTCAGAGAATTGAATTTATACAGAGTATTTACTTTGACCAGAGTGAAATTAAGTTAAGTATTAATAAGAAAATATACTTAGCCATCCCTACTGAGACAAACTATGAAATATTCTTCCAAAGAATTCCTGGGTTGGAAATAACTTTCAAACTTGAAAATATTGTGAAATAACGGTAATAAAGGTATTCTGTAACTAAATTCTTCCAATGCAACTAAGTAGTGTCTAAGGGAAAATTTATACCTAGATTTGAAAAGAGGAAAGACAGAAAACGAAAAAATGTAAGCTTTCATTTAAGAAGCTAGGAGAAGTAAAGCCTAAAGGATGTACAAGATTGGAATTAATAAAGAAAAAAATGAAATTATTCTAATAAAGAAAGTAAGCATAAGACAAAGATAATAGAGGAAAGCTGTTCAAACATGGCTCACTGAAAATTGATCAACACCGAGCAATACTAATCAAGAGCAGAGAGAAAAACTCAACAATACCAAAATGAAAAGGCAAATCACTGTAAATTATACAGATTTTTTGGTCATAGTTTTGAGATGCAATATACACATTTCACTATCAGAAGAGTTCCAGTTTCTCCATAACCTTGCCAATACTTGTCTTTTTTAAAATTATAGCCATTTTGACAGGTGTCAGATGACATCTCATTGCGGTTTTCATTTACATTTCTCTGATGATTAGAGATGTCAGTATATTTTCATATACCTCTTAGCTATCCATATGTCTTCTTTGGAGAAATGGCTAGACCCTGACCAATTTTTTAAGTCAGTTTATTAGACCTTTTGTTGTTGTTGCTTTTGTTTTCCTCTTGAGCTGTAGGATTCTTATTTATTTTGGAAATTAATCCCTTATATGACTTGCTGTAAGGTGCCTTTTCACTCTACTGTTGTTTCGTTTACTGTCATGCTGGTGTTCAATCATTCAGTTGTGTGCAACTCATTGTGACCCCATGGAGTATAGCCTGCCAGGCTCCTCTGTCCATGAGATTTCCCAGGAAAGAATACTGGAGTGAGTTGCCATTTCCTTCTCCCAGGGGATCTTCCTGACCCAGGGGTTGAATCCATGTCTTCTGTGTCTCCTCCACTGCCAGGTGAACTCCTTTACAACTGAGCCATCTGGGATATTCTCACTTTTCTATTTTTACCTATTTTTTTTTTTGGTGTCATATCCATGAGATCATGAAATAATATATTTTATTTGAAATTATAAGTAAAAATACCCACATATCTAAAATGTAATTCCTAACTGATGACAATATTACACCATCATGGGCACAGTAAAATAAATTTATATGCAGTAAGGTTTTAAATATTATTTAGTGGAATTATAAAATCATTTGTAGAAAATAAACTTGATTAAAAGTTATTATGAGATGAAGAATGGCATTTGAAACATTGCATTAAAGGCATAGTCAAAAAACTAAAACGCTATAAATTTCATCACATAGCCTCCCATACACATATACAAACCTACATACACAAAATCATACACAAGAGATGGGGAAATATTTCCAAATAATGTAAGAAAAGGGGCAAATGATGTTAGTTTATAGAGTTCCTAAAAATAAATAAGAAAATTTGTAAAATATTATAGAGAAAAAATTAAAGATAGAGAAAGATATCGAAACACCTATAAATATTTACTTATCAATCACTCTGGCACATTCAATAATGAATACAAACACAGCCGTCTATAAAGGAACACACACACACTAACGCACCCCTGAATGAAGGAAAGACCTTGCATACTTTAATTACCCTGTGTTTCTTCTATCGGGACAGTGCTTGCACATTGTATGCACTCATTCAACAAGTATGGATGGAGAACATTTTTCTAAATACCATGATAAGAGCTTGTTAAATATTTATTAAATAAATGAGCAGATGAATACAGTTCAGTGAAATATATTTTCTTTAAATCAATGCTAATCAACAAAATAGTGAAGCAAAATTAAATTAATGATAATTGTTTATGAAAATAAGGTATATTAAAGATAATTAGTCCATAAACACAGAATAAATTTATATTACAATTTCACTTACATAATTTTTAATATAAATTTATTTATTTTAATTGGAGGCTAATTACTTTACAATATTGTATTGGTTTTGCCATACATCAACATGAATTCGCCATGGGTTTTAATGGAAAATTGTTAAATAGACTCTAAACTACTCTCATCTATTATTCAACATAACATATGCACAAGAGAATATTTCTGTAGTAAGAAGAAACTCTTAAGGGAATATACAGATTTACCAAGTAGACTTCAGAAAAAGACAAATAGCTACTGAGTAAAGCAAAACCTTCCTTGCTATTCTTTGGAACTCTGAATTCAAATGGGTATACCTTTCCTTTTCTCCTTTGCTTTTTGCTTCTCTTCTTTTCACAACTATTTGTAAGGCCTCTTCGACAGCCTTTTGCTTTTTTGCATTTGTTTTTTCTTGGGGATGGTCTTGCTCCCTGTCTCCTGTACAATGTCATGAACCTCCGTCCATAGTTCATCAGGCACTCTGTCTATCAGATCTAGTCCCTTAAATCTATTTCTCACTTCCACTGTATAATTGTAAGGAATTTGATTTAGGTCATACCTGAATGGTCTAGTGGTTTTCCCTACTTTCTTCAATTTAAGTCTGAATTTGGCAATAAGGAGTTCATAATCTGAGCCACAGTCAGCTCCTGGTCTTGTTTTTGCTGACCGTATAGAGCTTCTCCATCTTTGGTTGCAAATAATATATAATCAATCTGATTTCGGTGGTTGACCATCTGGTGATGTCCATGTATAGCGTCCTTTCTTGTGTTGCTGGAAGAGGGTGTTTGCTATGACCAGTGCATTCTCTTGGCAAAATTCTGTTAGCCTTTGCCCTGCCTTCATTTCTTACTCCAAGGCCAAATTTGCCTGTTACTCCAGGTGTTTCTTGACTTCCTACTTTTGCACTCCACTCCCCTATAATGAAAGGGACATCTTTTGGGGGTGTTAGTTCTAGAAGGTCTCGTAGGTCTTCATAGAAGCTTTCATAGAAGCTTCATAGCTTCAGCTTCAGCTTCTTCAGCATTACTGGTTCGGGCATGCTGCTACTTCTGTTAAGTTGCTTCAGTCGTGTCCGACTCTGTGTGACTCCATAGACGGCAGCCCACCAGGCTCCCCCTGTCCCTGGGATTCTCAAGGCAAGTATACTGGAGTGGGTTGCCATTTCCTTCTCCAATGCATGAAAGTGAAAAGTGAAAGTGAAGTTGCTCAGACATCTCCAACTCCCAGCTACCCCATGGACTGCAGCCTACCAGGCTCCTCCATCCATGGGATTTTCCAGACAAGAGTACTGGAGTGGGTTGTCATTGCATAGACTTGGAATACTGTGATATTGAATGGTTTGCCTTGGACATGAACAAAGATCATTCTGTCATTTTTGAGATTGCATCCAAGTACTGCATTTTGGACTCTTGTTTGCTATGATGGCTACTTCATTTCTTCGAAAGGATTCTTGCCCACAGTACTAGATATAATGGTCATCTGAGTTAAGTTCACCCATTCCAGTCCATTTTAGTTCACTGATTCCTAAAATGTCTATGTTCACTTTTGCCATCTCTTGTTTGACCACTTGCAATTTGCCTTGATTTGTGGACCTAACATTCCAGGTTCCTATGCAATATTGTTCTTCACAGCATTGGACTTTGCTTCTATCCCCAGTCACATCCACAGCTGAGTGTTGTCTTTGCTTTGACTCCATCTCTTCATCCTTTCTGGAGTTATTGCTCCACTGATCTCCAGTAGCAATTTGGGCACCTACCAAATTGGGGAGTTCATCTTTCAGTGTCCTATCTTTTTGCCTTTTCATACTGTTCATGGGGTTCTCAAGGCAGGAATACTGAAGTGGTTTACCATTCCCTTCTCCAGTGAACCACATTTTGTCAGGATTCTCCACCATGACCTGTCCATCTTGGGTGGCCATATTGGCATGGCTCATAGTTTCACTGAGTTAGGCAAGGCGTGGTCCATATGATCAGATTGGTCAGTTTTCTATAATTGTGGTTTTCAGTTTGTCTGCCCTCTGATGGAAGAGGATACAAACCTTATGGAAGCTCCCTGAAGGGAGAGAATAGCAAGGAAAGATAAGAAAGACTTCCTCAGTGATCAGTGCAAAGAAATAGAGGAAACCAATAGAATGGAAAAGACTAGAAGTCTCTTCAAGAAAATTAGAGATAAAGGGACTATTTCATGCAAAGATGGGCTCAGTAAAGGACAGAAATGGTATGGACCTAACAGAAGTAGAAGGTATTAAGAAGAGATGGCAAGAATACACAGAAGAACTATACAAAAAAGATCTTCATGACCCAGATAATCACGATGGTATGAATCACTCACCTAGAGTAAGACATCCTGGAATGCGAAGTCAAGTGGGCCTTAGAAAGCATACTATGAACAAAGCTAGAGGAAGTGATGGAATTTCAGTTGAGCTATTTCAAATCCTAAAAGATGATGCTGTGAAAGTGCTACATTCAATATGCCAGCAAATTTGGAAAACTCAGCAGTGGTGACAGGACTGGAAAGAGTCAGTTTTCATTCCAATCCCAAAGAAAGGCAATGTCTAAAAATGTTTAAACTACCACACAGTTGCACTCATCTCACACACTAGCAAAGTAATGCTGAAAGTTCTCCAAGCTAAGCTTCAACAATACATGAACTGTGAACTTCCAGATGTTCAAGCCAGTTTTAGAAAAGGCAGAGGAACCAGAGATCAAATTGCCAACATCTGCTGGATCACTGAAAAAGCAAGAGGCTTCCAGAAACACATCTGTTTCGGTTTTATTGACTATACCAAAGCCTTTGACTGTGTGGATCACAACAAACTGTGGAAAATTCTTCAAGAGAAGGGAATACCAGACCACCTGACCTGCCTCTTGAGAAACCTATATGCAGGTCAGGAAGCAACCAGTTAGAACTGGACATGGAACAACAGACTAGTTCCTAATAGGGAAAGAAATACATCAAGGCTATATATTGTCACCCTGATTATTTCACTTATCTGCAGAGTACATCATGAGAAATGCTGGGCTGGATGACGCACAAGCTGGTACCAAGATTGCCAGGAGAAACAGCAATAACCTCAGATATGCAGATGACCCCACACTTATGGCATAAAGTGAAGAAGAACAAAAGAGCCTCTTGATGAAAGTGAAAGAGGAGAGTGAAAAAGTTGGCTTAAAGCTCAACATTCAGAAAACAAAGATCATGGCATCTGGTCCCATCACTTTATGGCAAATAAATGGGGAAACAATGGAAACAGTGACAGACTTTATTTTGGGGGGCTCCAAAATCACTGCAGATGGTGACTGCAGCCGTGAAATTAAAAGATGCTTACTCCTTGGAAGGAAAGTTATGACCAACCTAGATAGCATATTCAAAAGCAGAGACATTACTTTGCCGACTAAGGTCCATCTAGTCAAGGCTATGGTTTTTCCAGTAGTCATGTATGGATGTGAGAGTTGGACTATAAAGATAGCTGAGCACCAAAGAATTGATGCTTTTGAACTGGTAGTGTTGGAGAAGGTTCTTGAGAGTCCCTTGGACTGCAAGCAGTTCAAACCAGTCCATCCTAAAGGAAATCAGTCCTAAATATTCATTGGAAGGACTGATGCTGAAGCTAAAACTCCAATACTTTGGTCACCTGACGTGAAGAAGTGACTCATTGGTAAAGACCCTGATGTTGGGAAAGATTGAAAGGGGGAGGGTAAGGGGATGACAGAGGATGAGATAACCTGAATGGCATCACCGACTCAATGGACATGAGTTTGAGCAAACCCTGGGAGCTGGTGATGGACAGGGAGGCCTGGTGTGCTGCAGTCCATGGGGTCACAAGGAGTCAGACACGACTGAGTGACTAAACTGAACTGAGAGTAAAACTGCAATAGACTCAAATAGATATAGCTGAGAAGGCTAAGTAATCAGAGGAAACAGAAATTACAAACAAAACACCAAGAAAAAAGGCACAAAAGCCTGAAAGAAATATACATAATTGTAAAATGTACCTGTTAAAAAATATCAGAATTAATGTATTCTTTCCACATCATCCTATCAAACCTCCTACCCAATCTATACAGAGATCCTCTGAGAAAGTGATGGCAAGATCTCTGTGAGGTGGTTACTCACTTTCAGGGTCAGAGACTTAACCACCTCCCACTTCCTGGTGCTTTACTGTAAGAAAAATATCATCAATAAAAGATTTAATAGTTTAATGATTCTTTAGCCTTCAAGTGGAAAAGACAAAGAGATGAGGCAAGAGAGGCAAGGAGTGGTGAATATATGTTTTTGAAATATCTGTCACCACATTCTCTCTGCTGTGTGAAATATCTATCACCACCAGTCTCTCAGGCAATACCCAGCATATCATTCATGATATATCTGGATGGGGGTGTGTGTGTTTGTGTATGTAGGAAAGAGAGAGAGAGAGAAATGGTGCAGGGAATAAGCACTTTGGTTTGAACATCTGTCACCCCCCCAACATTTATTTAGTGCATTCAGTACTTGCTGTCGAAATCCCACCTCCCAGTGCAATGGTATTAAGTGGTGGAACCTTCTCAGCCTCTTCCAAAAGCAGAAGAAAGGAACACTGCCAGGCTCATTTTATGAGGCCAACATTGTTCTGATATCAAAACCAGACAGGAAATATCTCTGATAAACAGAGGGACAAAAATCCACAACAAAATATTAAAAAACATAATTCAATAATGCATCCAAAGGATCATGCATGATGATCAAGTGAGATTTGTTCCAAAGGATGCAAGGATGGTTCAATATTCACAGATTAATCAATGTGATACACCAAGTAAACAAAATCAAAATCAAAATCAAAAAAACATTTGAAAACATTAACATCCATTTCTGATTAAAAACCTCTATAAAGTAGATACAGAGGGATTATACCTCAACATAGTAAAGACCATATGACAAGCTCACAGCTAGCCTCATACTCAACAGTAAAAAGCTGAATATTTTTTCTCTGAGATCAGATGCAAGACAAAGATGCTTAATCACCACTTTTATTCAACATGGTTTTGGTATTCCTAGTCAAAACAATCAGGCAAGGAAAAAAAAAATAAGGACGCACAAATCTGAAAGGAAAAGACAAAGCTGATGCTATTTGGAGATTTCATAATATTATATATAAAATCCCTAAAGCCCCCACCAAAATCTGTTAGAACTAATACCCTCAGTGAAGTCGCAAGATACAAACTTCATATACGAAAATCAGTTGCATTTCTATACACTAATAACAAATTGCCATAAGGAAAAATTAAGAAAACAATTCTATTTACAGTTGAACAAAGAAACGATGAATTATTAGGAACAAATTTAACCAAAGAGGTGATAGTCCTGTACCCTGAAACTCTAAGACACTAATGAAAGATAGTGGATTTTGTTATCAAAATTCCAAACGAAATTTCCACAGACATGGAACAAACAACCCTAAAATTTGTATGGAACCACAAAGGACCTTGAATAGCCAAAGCAATCTTGAGAAAGGGAAAACAATATTGGAGGTGCCATGTTTCCTGATTTAAAACTATATTTCCAAAGCTGTATTAAGCAAAACAGTATAGTGTTGGTATAAAAATGGGTGCAGAGATCAACAGAATAGAATAGAGAGCCCAGAAATAAACCCAAATACCTACAGTTAATTCATTTTTGACAGAGGAACTAGGAACATGCAATGCGGAAAGGACAGTCTCCTCAATAAATGGTGTTGGGAAAAGTGGACACCTACATGCAAAAAAATAAAACTGAACCACTCTCTTATACCATTCACAGAAATTAATTCAAAATGGATCAAAGACTTAATCATAAGTCCTGCAGCCATATAAATCCTGGAAGAAAAAGTCATAAACAGTTTTGGTGGGGGACTTTTTGGATTTGATGCCAAAAGTAAAGGTAACAAGAGCAAAACTAACTAAGTGGGACGACATAAAACTAAAACTTCTGTGCAACAAAGGACACCATCAGCAAAATGAAGAACTTACGGGGCAGTCCAGGCGTCGGGACTCAGTGCTTTCACTGCCGTGGCCCAGATTAAAACTGTTTGAGGAACTAAGATCCAGTAGGGCATGCAGGTTGGTAAATATATAAATAAAGGGCAAAGATATTGTGGCGGAAAAAAAATTTTTTTAATGGAAAGACAATCTATAGTAGAGAAAATATTTGCTAAATATATTTCTGATATGGGTTAATATGTGGAATACATAAAGGACTCATACACCTCAATAGCAAAAGAATACAGTCTCATTTAAAAATGGGCAGAGGACCAGAATAGACATTTTTTCAAAGAAAGCATACAGTTTTTCATGAAAAAGTACATGAAAAGATATGCAATCATCAGGAAAATGGCAAATAAAAAACCACAATGAGATATCACCTCATAGATTTGTTTTTATCAAAAAGACAAGAAATAATGAGAATTTTTGAGAATGTGGCGAGAAGAGAAAGCTTGTGCACAGTTGGGGAAAGATAAGTTGGTGCAGCCACCATGGAAAACAGTATTAAGGTTCCTCAATAGAAACTCAAACCTAAAAATAAAACTGCCATGCGAGTTAGTAATTTCACTTTGGGGTATTTATCTGATGAAAATAAAAACAATAACTTAAAAAGATATGTGCAACCCGATGTTCATTGCAGAATTATTTAAAGTAGCCAAACATTGTTAAGCCTTTTTTTGATGGATGAATGGATAAACAAAATTTGCTATGTACATATATCCAGCCATAAAAAAGAAGAAAATCTTGCCATTTGCAACATGGATGGAACTTGAGGGCATTGTGCTAAATGAACTAAATCAAATGGAGAAAGAAAAATACCATTTAATCTTATTTACATGTGGGTTATTAAAAAAAAAAAAAAACACTCCAAAACAGAAGAATGAGTTCAGGAATGCAAAGAGCAGTTTTGGTGGTTTCCAGAGGGTCAATGTGGTCAAAATGGGATGGGTGAAGGTAGCCAAAAGATACAAACTTCCAGGTCTAAAATTACTGTCATGAGGATGTAATGTACAGCGTGGTGACTACAGTTAACCCCTGTATTTTATACTTGAGAGTAGGTAGGAAAATACATCTTAAAGTTTTCATCATAAGAAAAAAAATTGTTTAACTACATGTTGTGATGGATATTACCATAGCTGTGGTGATTATTTACCAATATGTACAAATACATAAATACTATGTTGTACACTTAAGACTAGTACAATGTTACAAGAATTACATCTCAAAAATTTTAACAATCAAGGTTAGAATACGTGAATTAAATTAGTTCCCATCCTTACCTCATTTAGGTTTCTCTGGTGGCTCAAACGGTAAAGAATCTGACTGCAATGTGGAAGACAGATTTTGATACCTGGGGTCAGGATGATCCCCTGGAGAACAGAATGGCAACCCATTCCAGTATTCTTGCCTGGAGAATTCCATGGACAGAGGAACTTGGCAGGCTATACAGTCCACGGATTTGCAAATGGTCAGACACGACTGAGTGACTAACATTTTTTACTTAATGTCATTTTTGTGGACCCAAATTAAAACTTAGACTACTAAAATATCACTTAGGTTTTAAAATACCAAATCTCACTGCATCCTGCAGGGTTGGGACAGACACACAGAAACAGACAGTAAGTCACCTGCACACGAGATATAGGCTTCCTCCTTGGGAGAGCGTGAAGTGTAATTCCAAGGGTCAGAAGGACACTGCCAGAGACAGGTGTCAGTTTTCCGACAGCGGATTCCATCCACCCACCGAGGGTCTAGAACCTTCCCTGAGGCCAACAGAAGGGTTGAGGGTTCCACCTGTCCCCACAGCCAAGCTGTCTGCAGATCACGGACACAGTGATGTCTTCCATGGGGCTGCGGCAGACACTGCCCCAGGTCCCATTGTAGAAAACTTCCAGCCACCCAGCACACTGCTGGTCCTCGCTCACCATCCTGAGGGCCAGGAACTCTAAGGTTGAAAGGGGAGGAGACAGGACACAGTAAAATCTTGCTGGATGCTCTAGGTTTTCCTTTCTTCTAGAAATGGTGAACATTCATCTCTGAATGTTCAAGAGATACCCACTAGATGACAAGACTGACATCGCCTCCCTTTTAACTGACTTTGTCCATTTGTGTCTGTCTTTCTATTTCTACCACAATGGTGTAGTGGATTTGAATTGAGAGGAAGACCAAACTTCGTGGGTGCTAGTGAGGGAGGGAAGCTGAATCCTGCTTCCTGACAAAATCTTCAAAGAGTATGTCAAAGGGATGTGATGTGGATACTGGGAGCGATAGGCAGAATAATTAACCCCAGAATGTCCACATCCCCAATCTCTGCAACTTGTGAATCTGTTACCATATCGGACAAGAGGGATTTACAAATGTGACTAAGGTAAGGACCGTGGGATGATGAGTTTAAGCTAGAATACTGTATTAACAATGTGAGCCTCATCCTTAGACCCACTGTCTTTACAAGTAGAATACTTTTCTTAGCTCTGGTTAGAGAGAGAGATGTGACTCCGGATAATGGTTGAAGACAGGTGGCATTGCTGATCTGAAAATGGATGAAGGGGGCTATGAACCAAAGAATGTAGGCAGTTTCTAGAAGCTTGAAAAGACAAGAAACAGATTCGCCCCTAAAGCCGCAAAAAGTGATGCAGCACTGCTAAAGCTGACCCCAGCCCAGTGAGATCCGTGCTGCACATCTAAGCTACAGAAGTAAGGCAGTAAACAGACATTGTTTTAAATTAGTTGTTGTATGTTGTTACCTAAGCAAATGGAAACTAGTACTGTGGGTTTAAATCTTTTGTATGTAACTGGAGAGACAGCCCTGCTTTCAAGAAAAACTGTGAGAAAAGGCTCTGCCAGGAAACACTGCTGAAAAGAAAGCACCAGAACCTCAGCTGCTGCAGGAGGCAGTGAAAGCACCTCGTCTTCACGTCTGCTGGAAAGACAGGCTCCATGGGAGGAAGCCTCCTTCTCTCGTCCTTTCAGCATCTGTGTGAATGTGTGAGTTGGCCTGGATCTTGATCTCCTTGAACTCCCCTCCTGCTATCCTTGTATTTTCATCCCCTCACCATTTTGCACTTCAGTACTGTAGTCCCTGGTGGTTAGGACAATAATCAAGACTCTGTCTGCAATGTATGAGTCCCAGGTTTGACCCTTGGGTGAGGAAGATCCCTGCAGAAAGAAATGGCAACCCAGTATTCTTGGCTGGAAAATTCAATGGACAGAGGACCCTGCTGGGTTACAGTCGATGGGACTGCAAAAAGTAGGACAGGACTGAAGCAACTCAGCACACTTGCACCACAGTCCTTCTCAATTTGTATAGCCCCTCATTGAAATCTCCTCCTTATTTCTAACAAGCTTCTCTACATTCTTCTTGGGTCATTGTTTCTACTCTAGATTTCTCCTAAACATGGTACCTCACTTCCAACAATCCACTACTGAGGCTGAAATTTCTCTTCCATACCTGACTCCTAAGTGTTCAATTTTGACCAAGATAATGAAAAGACATGCTATTCTAATATTATCTTGCTACCATCACCACCACTTTGACTTATCTTCACATCATTAAAACATGTCTGAAAAATACAGAAAAGACAGAACAGAGGGAGGAAAACTAGTGACAGAAAGAGAAATAGAAGGAACATGGAACCATTGATAAAAATGTGAGAGCCTAAGTTAGAGCAATGGTAGTCAGGGATACAAACCACAGTCAGGGTTTAAATATCAGAGCACTCTCCACTTCTCTACTTTTAAGTGTACCTTAACTGGAATTAATATCAAGACATCAGTATTCCTAGGATGGTAACATTGGGAGTTCTAATTTCACATCAAGTTCCAACATCACACACACTCCATTTTTTCATTCAGATGCTGATTTATCAAAATAAGGTAGAGACACCTGTAGTGTTTCCACACAAATTTATCTGCAGTTGGAACCATGATTAGGACATTGTGACGAATTGGGAAGTTTACTTGAGATGCCAGAAAACAGGTTTGTTTAAAACAAAAGCTTCTAACTAAAATTCAAATGCACCTTGAAAATAATTATTTTTAATGAGAATGATAAAGAGAATGGAAGGAAACATTTTGAAGAGATGAATAGATTTATGACATAAGTGCTGTAACAGTTTCACAAATGCATTCTTATCAAGCAGTCTTGTATGTCAGTCAGACCTCAGTAAAGTACTTTTTAAAAAGGAAAAGAATTGTTTCCTTAAGGGCCTCAACTAGAATCATCAAAAATGCTGAAGATGAGATTAGAAAAGATCACTTTTCCAAAGATCTTTCTGGACATAACAACCAATAGCTGATTGGCTGTGGTGTTAAGGGCCTACTGCAGATGACCTCAGGGCTCCACTGTCCCACCATCTCAACAGATGGGATGAAGCTCGCCTAAGCCCAGCCTCTTACCTTAGGGAATTCACTGTGATAACTGACAATATCTTCCTCCAGCCCAGCTGCTCTGATGGGATTAATATCCTGGATATCCAATCTGCAATTGTGATAACAACTAGAAGCCCTGCCAAATACTGTGATTACCCACTCATACC
>NW_017217125.1:0-12747 GCF_001704415.2 Capra hircus | reverse complement strand
AGACATGGGTTACATCCATTTGCCAGAGTGCATTAGTTTGAGACCGCCAGAGGGTTAAGCAGAGGCAATAAGTAAAGTCAATGAAACAGAAATGAACAAGAACGAACATCTCTCGGGCAGATTCTCGAGGAATTTGAAACTGGTATCGTAAGGCAGTGGCATTCTGATGATGAAGTGAGTGAGAAGCTCGAGCTTCTTCAAAAACAGAAGCCACTGAAATCCTGGTTAACGAATCTGCCAATTCATTGAGAGCATTTAAAGGGCCAGGCAGGCCGGAATGAGCTCGAATGTGGCCGATAAAGAACGCCCGATTTCTTTTCCAAATTTGCTGCTGCAGTCTAGTTAACAAATGGTAGATAGCGGTTTTGTTTTCAGGCAAAACTGCAGTCTCAATGTGTGGAAACAGCCTGACCACATACTGAGAGTCAGAATAAAGGTTAAATTCTTTCTCTGCAAACATAACAAAGGCCTCAATAACAGCTGTGATTTCAGCTCTTTGAGCTGAAGTTTCTTGTGTTTCCAAAAGTTTCTGATGATCTCTTGTGACTATAGAGGCTCTACCATTAGCCGATCCATCAGTAAAGACTACCTGAGCATCTGAAATAGGGAACTGTTTACACCGGACAGGAAAAATAACTGGATGGTTAGACATAAAATTTAGCAAAACATGTGAGGGTAAATGATGCAAAATTTGACCACAGTAATTCCCTATAGCAATCTGCCAGTCTTCATCAAACATTAGAAGAGCATCAAGCTACTCCTTATTATATGGAATTACAATCTCTGATGGCTCCTTACCAAACAATTCAATGCTCCGCTTCCTTCCTTTTAGCATTAATGTGGCAATTGAACCAGGATAAGAAGCCACGACTTTTTTAGCTTGGGTGGGAAGATGGATCCATTCTAAAGGGCCGCCTTGCCACAGAACTCCCGTAGGCGCCACTGGAGTAGCTAGGCAAAGGAACTGCCAAGTCATCGTCAAATCAATTCTTTTTACATAGCTATTCGATAAGGCTGCTTCTACTTTGCCTAGGGCTTCTTGAGCCTCAGCTGTTAATTGTCTTTTAGAGGTTGGATCAGGATCCCCGCGTAAAATGTTAAAAAGAGGTTTTAATTCGGCAGTGGTTAATTTTAAATATGGCCTAATCCAATTAATATCACCTAAAAGTTTTTGATAATCATTTAAAGTAATAAGATGGTCTTTTCTCAATTGCAACGGGGTATGAGTCACCGTTTCCGAATTTATGACTCTCCCTAAGTAAGTTATGGGCGGATTGATTTGAATTTTTTCTGGGGCAATTTTTAGGCTTCTGTCTGTCAATGCCTGGGTCAGGTCCTGGAGGACAGTTTGCAGGTGAACTCTATCAGGATGAGCTATTAAAATATCATCCATATAGTGAATCATATATACGTGTTCATATTTAACCCTAATATCTTGTAGAGCGGCATTAACAAATTTTTGGCATAAGGTAGGGCTATTTTTCATTCCCTGAGGCAAAACTTTCCACTGAAACCTTAAGTAAGGCTGCTTAAGATTTTCTGATGGCAGACTAAAGGCAAATCGCTTTTTATCTTCAGGATTTAAGGGAATAGTGAAAAAACAATCTTGTAAATCAATAACAATTATATTATATCCCTCTGGAACGGCTACTGGGGAAGGGAGCCCAGGCTGTAAGGCCCCCATGTCCTCCATGGTGGCATTAATAGCTCTCAAATCCTGTAAAAGTCGCCGTTTACCAGATTTTTTCTTAATGACAAAAATAGGAGTGTTCCAGGGGCTATTGGAGGGCTCAATATGTCCCAATTCTAATTGTTCAAAGATTAATGCTTTAGCTGCCAGTAATTTTTCCTTATGCAGAGGCCATTGTTCTACCCACACCGGATCTTGAGATTTCCATGTAATGGGGTCGGCAGCAAAAACAATGGCCTCCATTATAAATTTGGATATCCCAATCCAGCACGTAACTTGCGAGGAGTTGGGCAAATTGGCTCAATTATCCCTGTCTGTTGTTTACCCAATCCTTTTGATGGATCATAGCCCATCTGCAACATCTGAGAGGTCACTTTATCATCAGGGCTAAAAAGTAACACTCCCATTTGAGACAGCACGTCCCTCCCCCACAGGGTAAAGGGGAGTGAAGGGACTACATACGGTTGGAAAGTTCCACGGGTATCCTCAAATTGCCAATCTAAAATTTTTGCACTTTTGGCTACTGTGGGGGCTCTTCCTATCCCCACCAAGTTATTTTCAGTAGTATGTGTGGGCCAGGAGCTGGGCCAGTCTTTTCCTGAAATGCAAGAAACGTCTGCTCCTGTGTCTAATAACCCCACAATAGACTTGCCATTAATCAGAATAGTTTTCATAGGACGTTTCTGAGTAATTTCTGTTATCCAAAAAACCATATCACTAGACCCAAATCCTTTATCCTGCCTTTCATTCTGAGTAGCTGTGTGCCCAATTGCAGTGTGGTAAGGCAAAAGCAAAAGTTGGGCTATTCTTTGTCCCTGATGTATTTGGAAAGTTTTAATTGGGGGTGAAATCATTATCTGGATTTCTCCTGTATAATCTGAGTCAATTACTCCAGGGATGATTGTGAGACCTTGCATAGCTAAGGAACTTCTGCCTAGTATAATTCCTAGTAAACCTGTTGGTAATGGGCCTTTAACTCCTGTAGGGATTTTCACAGTGGGGCTATCTGGTGTTAATATTGCTGAGGTGGTGGAACTGAGGTCCAGTCCTGCGCTGCCTGGGGTTGCTCTGATGAGTTCTGCGATGGGACGAAGGGAATGAATGGGTTCAGTGAGGCTGCCCCAATTGTTGTCGGGGCCTGAGGCTGGCCCCTCAATCCGTTTCCCGACTGCTGGTCGGGGCCCAAAAAGGCTCCATTTCTATGGAATTGTGACCTACATTCTTTTGCCCAATGATATCCTTTTTGACAACGAGGGCAGAGAGATCTAGGGAGATTAGTATGCACAGAATTAGGCAGAGAAGAACCGGTTGCTTTTTGGGGACAAGCTCGCATAAAGTGCCCTTCCCGTCCGCAAGAGAAGCAGGCCTTGGATAAACCAATATTCTGGCCTGGACTACTGGAATGACTCTTTGACGGGTTATTTTTATTTGTAAAAAAGGACTGTACTGCCTGCTGGTAAGAATTTCCCTTTATGGCTGCAGCTATGGCAACGCCCTGCATCATTGCTGGTCCTACATCTGCACATTGCCTGATATAATCTATTATTTCCCCAGTTTTTTTTATAGGACGTAAAATGGCCTGGCAGGTAGAATTAGCATTTTCAAATGCCAGTTGTTTTATCAATATACTAGCTGCCTCAGTATTGGAAATTACTCTGTTGACTGCCTCTGCAAGTCTTGATATAAAGTCTTCATATGGCTCTTCTGGTTTTGTTTAACATTTGAGAAGGACGAGGTAGATTCTTTCCCTTCAGGCAACAAACGCCAAGCCCCAAGGGCGCAGGCGGTTACTTGATCTAAAGTAGTTTTGTCTAATCCCATTTGATCTCTAAGTGTTCCGAAATCATTAGTCCCTGCCAACATACTTTTTATAATATATCTTGGGCCATATTTTTGGTTAGCATCAGCCTGTTTTTGGGCAAGATCTTCATATTCAGTTCTCCAAAGTACATATTGACCTCCAGACAGACAAGCTTTAGCGACTGTCTTCCAGTCATGGGGTGTCATCCATCTGCCCGCTAAAGCCTCCACCAATGATACAGTATACGGGGCTTTAGGCCCATACAAAGCACAAGCCTGTTTGAGTTCTTTAATCATTTTCATTGGAATGGGTTCCCAGTGGGGGGCTGTTCTGCCGCCGCTGCCACCAAATATTATGGGGAAACAAGCCTCAAGGTGGGGATCAAGTTCATCATCTGGGCTAGAGAAAACCCTTCTTCGGGGAGCTTCTAGTGGAGGCCCTTCACCCTTATAGGGAGGGGGCGGCAAGGGGTGTCCTATGTCACTTTCTTCGTACTTTGGGAATTTTTTATCCGTTTTGTGTTTAGGTCTTACGGATGTTTTACCTGGGGATGTCTGCCTTAAGCTCTCAGGTGCATATATCCTGATGGGGGACATTTGTCTTGAGCCTCTGGAAGCAGAAGGCTTAATTAAGGAAATTTCTCTTGAATTTCTGGAAGCAGGTGGTCTGGTTGGGGAAGTTTTTATTAAGCTCTTTGGAGCAGATAATCTAATTGGAGAAGTTTCTCTTAAACTCCTTGGAGCATCTTTATTTAATAAAGACCAATCCTCATCAGAATGATCTTGACTTACTTCCTTTTCCAGATCTTCCTCATCTGAAACCTGCTCTTTTTTGTCATCTCTATCTATTACCTTTTCTTGGGCAGTCATTGCAGCTATCATTTGATTCAACTGCCGATAGCTAGGTGTAGCCTCCTTTTCATCACTCTCCTCTTCGATAGATACCTTTTTATCTGCACTTTCCTCTTTAAGGTGTACCTTTTCAGATTCAGGGGCAGGGTCTAGAGCGTCCCTAATTATATTCCATAAGGAAAAGGCGTCAGTAGGCACCTTTTCTGAGCCATGTTCAGCATGGTAAGTTTTTAGTTGTTTTCCTACTCTCTCCCAGGTGTCTAAGTTAACAGTGCCTTCTTCTGGAAACCAGGGACACTGTTCTTGTACAAAGGAAAAAAATGAATGAATATTGGATTTTTTAACTTTAATTCCTCGTTTAGTTAGTAACTGCAAGATTACTCCTATAAAAAGCTGTCTTTCTTTTGATTCACTGTTACCCATGTCAGAAAATTAAGTCTTATAGAAAAGTCTACCTCAACAAAAGGTTTTACCTTTGGCGAGGGGGGTTTTGTTTTTAACCCTAGGATAGCAGGTTTCTTTTCAACCTCTAGAGCACCAGGTTTCTCTTAAACCCTTGAACACTTCCCACTTTTCCTCACCCTGTCTATCCTACAGGGGGGTCCGCGGCACCCTGAGTGGGGTCCTAGCCGTCCCGAACACTCAACACTGGGGGAGTACCCGAAAGTACTCCGGGGGAGTGATTAAGTCACTCCGGGGGAGCAACAGAGAGTGCTCCGGGGGGAGCTTTTGCTCCGAGGAACGTACCTTCGAATAGCCTGTTCCGGGCACCACGTGCTGGGGTCCAGCCCCTGTGGATCCAGGGAATTCGAAGGGTGGACGGCGTTGGCGTGGAAAGACTTGTTTGTTTATTAATGTAAGATTAGATTAAGAAACTATAGTGTAATAAGAAGATTAAGTGGAGGAAGAGGGCTGAATAGCTTGGTTTACGCGGAAGGCCAATAAAATTCCAGACAAGGAATTTGCACCATCTACCTTGGGCCACCGGCGCCCGCTTGAATATCTAAGTGTGCCTCGCCTTAAGCTCCCTTTCGTGCGGGTCTTAACAGCCGGGCAAGTAAGTAGACCTGGCGAGCCTCCGCGCCCAGATGGAGATTCAGCCTGAAGTTAAAGTAAAGAGCAGAGAGAGGGAAGGGGAGAGAAGAGAGAGAGAGAGAGACATGGGGGAAGCCAGAGTCCCAAGAAACCAGGCCGAGAGACTAGTTCGAGAAACCGGTCCGATCCTTTATTGTTCAGAAGGCCTTTTATACTTTTGATAAAACATGGAGATCAATGGGTAACACAGAATTATGTAGCGTTCACAGCCCAGACTCTTTCTATACATCATTTTGTATACAAAAGGTCTCAGGTGATTTACATTATCTTCTGGCCAAGAGGCTTGTTAACACTTTTTAGCTCTCTCTTCCTTAATGAATGTTAATTTTGTTTCCCCTGAAGTGTTTTTCTTTAATCTGCATTTCCTTAAAGCATTAAAGTTACATCTCTATAGAACAAAGGTGCAGTGGGATATAACAAAGAAGGTACTTAACTCGAAGATCTAATGTTGCTAATACCAGGTCTACTACTTGTTTTTCTATATGCCAACTATATCTAAAAATAAAGGATATGAAAATTTGGCAGCAAGCATTGACTCAACAAATGAAATTTTAATCAGTCCTATTCTAAAGATTTTGACTCTTCGGAAGCCCCTACATTCCTAGGATGTTTTAAGCTTCCTGTGCCTCCTGCGGTCAGGAGGCCTCAAACAATCACACTCGCAGAGTCCTGCAGGCAGGCTAGAAAGCCATCGAAGGGGTTTTTGGATTGAAACACTCTTTCAAATGCAGAAAACTAAAGCCCTGAATTGACTTTTTCCAGAAAATGTCAGAAGAGTGGAAAAGCAGAGCACAAAAGCCGGCAGATTTTTGTTGGGGTACATGCTTAGGAATTTCCAGAGGGGTCCCTGAAGTCTGAGCACGCCTTGCGTATGTCAGCTTCCTTCCTCATGACCTTGTCACGGGCGGGATTCCTCACACTGGCTTCCGGCACATGTCAGCACTGGAGAGGAATCCTCAGGTTCCGGCACCGACTCCACACAAGGTCTTAGGCCCCAGCATCGAAGGGAGCGGAATCCCGAGAGGCCCCCGAGCAACTCGCATGGGGACTGGCCTTTCCTGAGGTCACCAGAGCGGGTCCCTGAGGTCGCCGTCGTAAGTCGAGAGCACCTGCTGCAACTCGAGAAAATCCAGGAGGTTCTCCCCTCCAGGCGAGATGAGGCCCATTTCCACTTAGGCGTCTCGAGGCTAATCACACCTAACCTCTGGAACTTCCAAAGGGTCCTTCACACCCTTGCTGCAACTCAAGAAGTTCCCCGACATACCCGTCTCCACTCGAGAGGAAGCACGAGAGTCCCGCCCACATCCAGAGGAGCCCCGTTTCCGCCTCCTAGCTCGAGAGGAGGGATCCTTTCCCTGCGTGGTCAGGAAAGAATTCCCGGCGTTCCCGTCGTATGTCAAGAGGAGGCGATCTCCACAGGAAAGGCGAGAGGAACTCCAGGGTCGTGCCACCATTCCCAGAGTCCCCCAGATGTCTCAGTCAATTCCAGGGAAACCTGTTTCCCTGCACTGCCTCGACTTTCAAGCCGAGGATCGACTCACACCACGGTGGCACGTGGGAAAGCCCTGTGGGAAAGCCTGTGGGAAAGCCTCGTGTAAAGCCTCGAGGGAAAGCCACAGATCCCTTGATCCACGCGAAGGGAAGCGTGACACTACTGCTAAAGCTCGGGAGGAAAGCGCACGTGCATGCCCCACTCGAGACGAGGACTGACTCCCTGGGGAGACTCCAGAAGTACCCCAAGATCCATGTCAGCACTGGAGCAGAATCCTCAGTTCCGGCAACCACTCCACACAGATCTTAGGCCCCGGCATCGACGGGAGAGGAATCCCAAGAGGCCCCGAGCAACTCGCATGGGGACTGGCCTTTCCTGAGGCCACCAGAGCGGGTCCCTGAGGTCCCCATCGTAAGTCGAGAGCACCTGCCGCAACTCGAGAAAATCCAGGAGGTTCTCCCCTCCAGGCGAGATGAGGCCCATTTCCGCTGAGGCGTCTCGAGGCTAATCACACCTAACCTCTGGAACTTCCAAAGGGTCCTTCACACCCTTGCTGCAACTCAAGAAGTTCCCCACATACCCGTCCCCACTCGAGAGGAAGCACGAGAGTCCTGCCCACATCCAGAGGAGCCCTGTTTCCGCCTCCTAGCTCGAGAGGAGGGATCCTTTCCCTGCGTGTTCGGGAAAGAATTCCCGGCGTTCCGTCGCATCTCAAGAGGAGGCTCTCAGGAAAGGCGAGAGGAACTCCAGGGTCGTGCCACCATTCCCAGAGTCCCCAGATGTCTCAGTCCATTCCAGGGAAACCTGTTTTCCCTGCACTGCCTCGATTTTCAAGCCGAGGATCGACTCACACCACGGTGGCACGTGGGACAGCCCTGTGGGAAAGCCTCGTGTAAAAGCCCGAGGGAAAGCCACTGATCCTTGATCCACGGAAGGGAAGCGTGACACTGCTGCTGCAATTTGGGAGGAAAGCACACGTGCATGCCCCACTTGAGACGAGGACTGACTCCCCTGGGGAGACTCCGGAGGTACCCCAAGATCCATGTCAGCACTGGAGAGGAATCCTCAGTTCCGGCTCCGACTCCACACAAGGTCTTAGCCCGGCATGGACGGAGAGAAATCCCGAGAGGCCCCGAGCAACTCGCATGGGGACTGGCCTTTCTTGAGGCCACCAGAGCGGGTCCCTGAGGTCCCCGTCGTAAGACGAGAGGACCTTCCGCAACTAGAAAAATCCAGGAGGTTGTCCCCTCCAGGCGAGATGAGGCCCATTTCTGCTGAGGCGTCTCGAGGCTAATCACACCTAACATCTGGAACTTCCAAAGGGTCCTTCACACCCTTACTGCAACTCAAGAAGTTCCCCGACATACCTGACTCCACTCGAGAGGAAGCACGAGAATCCCGCCCACATCCAGAGGAGCCTTTCCGCCTCATACCTCGAGGTCAGGTATCCTTTCCCTGCATGTTCGGGAAAGAATTCCCGGTGTTCCCGTCGCATCTCATGAGGAGGCGCTCTCCACAGGAAAGGCGGAGGAACTCCAGGGTCGTGCCACCATTCCAAGAGTCCCCCAGATATCTCAGTCTGCCGGGGTCCAGCCCCGCTGGATCCAGGGAATTCGACGGATGGACGGCGTTGTCGTGGAAAGTCTTTTTATTTATTAATGTAAGATTAGATTAAGAAATTATAGTGTAGTAAGAAGATTAACTGGAGGAAAAGGGCTGAATAGCTTGGTTTACGTGGAAGGCCAATAAAATTCCAGACAAGGAATTTTCACCATCTACGTTGGGCCACCAGCCCCTGCTTGAATATCTAAGGATGCCACACCTTAAGCTCCTTTCGTGCAGGTCTTAACAGCCAGGCAAGTAAGTAGACCTGCCGAGCCTCCGCGCCCTGGTGGAGATTCAGCCTGAAGTTAAAGTAAAAAGCAGAGAGAAGGAAAGGGAGAGAAGAAGAAAGAGAGAAAAAGACACGGGGGGAGCCTGAGTCTCAAGAAACCAGGCCGAGAGACTAGTTCGAGAAACTGGCCGAGAAACTGGCCCCATCCTTTATTGTTCATAAAGCCTTTTATACTTTTGATAAAAGATGGAGTTCAATGGGTAACACAAAATTATGTAGCGTTCGCACCCCAGACTCTTTCTGTACATCATTTTGTATACAAAAGGTCTCTGGTGATTTACATTATCTTCTGGCCAAGAGGCTTGTTAAACACTTTTTGGCTCTCTTCCTTAATGAATGTTAATTTTGTTTCCTCTGAAGTGTTTTTCTTTAATCTGCATTTCCTTAAAGCATTAAAGTTACATCTCTATAAAACAAAGTTGCAGTGGGTTATAACAAAGAAGGTACTTAACTCAAAGATCTAATGTTCCTAATACCAGGTCTACTACTTGTTTTTTTAATATACCAACTCTATCTAAAAATAAAGGATATGAAAATTTAGCAGCAAGCATTGACCCAAAAAATGAAACTTTTAATCAGTCCTATTATAAAGATTTTGACTCCTCAGATGCCCCTACATTCCTAGGATGCTTTAAGCTTCCTGTGCCTGGGGAAAGGAGGCCTCAAACAATCACATGCCCAGCTGTACGAGTCCTGCAGGCAGGCTAGAAAGCATTCAGAGGGGTTTTTGGATTGAAACACTCTTTCAAATGCTGAAGACTAAAGCCCTGAATTGACTTTTTCCAGAAAATGTCAGAAGAGTGGAAAAGCAGAGCAAAAAAGCCAGCAGATTTTTGTTGGGGTATGTGCGTAGGAACTTCCAGAGGGGTCCCTGAAGTCTGAACACACCATGCCTATGTCAGCTTTCTTCCTCATGACGTTATCACGGGCGGGAGTCCTCATACTGGCTCCCAGCATCAGTCCAATCCAGAGGAACCTGTTTTCCCTGCACTGCCTCGACTTTCACGCTGAGGATCAACTCACACCACGGTGGCACGGGAAAGCCCTGTGAGAAAGCCTCGTGGGAAAGCCTCCAGGGAAAGCCACAGATCCCTTGATCCACACGACGGGAAGCGTGACCCTGCTGCTACAGCTCGGGAGGAAAGGACACGTGCGTGCCCTCACTTGAGAGGAGGATTGACTCTCCAGGGGAGACTCCAGAAGAACCCCAATATCCATGTCAGCACTGCAGAGGAAACGTCAGGTTCCGGCCCCGAATCCACACAAGTTGTTCGGCCCGGGCATCAACAGGAGAGTTATCAAGAGAAGCCCCCCAGCATCTGGCATGGGGACTGGCCTTTGATGAAGCCACCAGAGCGGGTCCCTGAGGTCCCCGTCGTAAGTCGGGAGCACCTGCCGCAACTCGAGAAAATCCAGGAGGTTCTCCCCTCCAGGCGAGATGAGGCCCATTTCCAATGAGGTGTCTCGAGGCTAATTACATCTAATCTCTGGAACTTCCAAAGGGTCCTTCACACCCTTGCTGCAACTCAAGAAGTTCCCCGACATTCCCATCTCCACTCGAGAGGAAACACGAGGGTCCTGCCCACATCCAGAGTAGCCCCGTTTCATCCTCCTAGCTAGAGATGAGGGATCCTTTCCCTGCTTGGTCGGGAAAGAACTTCCGGCATTCCCGTCGCATCTCAGGTGGAGGCGCTCTCCACAGGAAGGGAGAGAGGAACTCCATGGTCGTGCCACCATTTCAAGTGTCCCCAGATGTCTCAGTCCATTCCAGAGGATCTTGTTTTTACAGAGTGCCTAAACTTTCATGCCGAGGATCACCTCACACCACGGTGGCACGGGGGACAGCCCTGTGGGAAAGCCTCGTGGGAAAGCCTCTAGGAAAAGCCTAGAGGAAAAGCCACAGATCAATTGATCCACGCGACGGGAAGCATGACACTGCTGCTACAGCTCGGGAGGAAGCGCATGCGCCCCACTCGAGACGAGGACTGATTCCCCTTGGGAGACTTCAGAAGAATCCCAAAAACATGTCAGCACTGGAGAGGAATACTCAGGTTCTGGCCCCCACTCCACACAAGGTCTTGGGCCCCGGCATGTACCGGTGAGGAATCCCGAGAGGCCCTCTAGCAACTCGCATGGGGACTGGTCTTTCCTAAGGCCAACAGAACGGGTCCCTGAGGTCCCCGTCGTAAGTCGAGAGCACCTGCCACAACTCGAGAAAATGAAGGAGATTCTCGCCTTCAGGCGAGATGAGGCCCATTTCCACTGAGACGTCTCGAGGCTAATCACACCTAACCTCTGGAACTTCCAAAGGGTCCTTCACACCATAGCTGCAACTCAAGAAGTTCCACGAGAGACCCGTCGCCACTACATAGGAATCACCAGGGTACCACCCACATCCAGAGGAGCCCCAATTCCCCCTCCTAGCTCAATGTGAGGGATCCTTTCCCTGATTGGCCGGGAAAGAATTCCTGTCGTACCTGTCGCATCTCAAGAGGAGGCACGCTCCACAAGAAAGGTGAGAGGAACTCCAGGGTCGTTCCACCATTCCAAGAGTCCCCCAGATGTCTCAGTCCTTTCCAGAGGAACTTGTTTACCCTGCACTGCCTCGACGTTCACGCGGAGGACCGACTCACACGATGGTGGCACGTGGGACAGCCCTGTGGGAAAGCCTCGTGGGAAAGCCTCGTGGGAAAGCCTCGAGGGAAAACAAGAAACCCCTTGATCAACCCAACGGGAAAATTGACTCTGCTTCTAATGCTCGGGAGAAAAGCGCACGTGCATGCCCCCATTGGAGACGAAGATGACTCCCCTGTGGAGACTCCAGTAGTACCCCAAGATCCATGTTAGCACTGGAGAGGAAACCTCAGGTTCGGGCACCGACTCCAAACAAGGTCTTAGGCCCCGTCATCGACCGGAGAGGAATCCCGAGAGGCCCTTAGCAACTCGCAAGTCGACTGGCATTTCCTGAGTGTACCAGAGCTGGTTACATAAGTCCGGTCGTAACTGGAGAGCACCTGCTGAAACTCGAGAAAATCCAGGAGGTTCTCCCTGCAGGCGAGATGAGGCCCATTTCCGCTGAGGCGTCTCGAGTCTAATCACACCTAACCTCTGGAACTTCCAAAGGGTCCTTCACACCCTTGCTGCAACTCAAGAAGTTCCCCGACATACCCGTCTCCACTCGAGAGGAAGCACCAGAGACCCGCCCACATCCAGAGGAGCCCCGTTTCCGCCTCCTAGCTCGAGAGGAGGGATCCTTTCCCTGCGTAGTCAGGAAAGAATTCCTGGCGTTCCTGGCGCATCTCAAGAGGAGGCGCTCTCCACAGGAAAGGCGAGAGGAACTCCAGGGTCGTGCCACCATTCCCAGAGTCGCCCAGATGTCTCAGTCCATTTCAGGGAAACCTGATTTCCCTGCACTGCCTCGAATTTCTAGCCGAAGATCGACTCACACCACGATGGCACATGAAACAGCCCTGTGGGAAAGCCTCGTGGGAAAGCCACGAGGGAAAGCCACAGATCCCTTGATCCATGCAAAGGGAAGCGTGACACTGCTGCTACAGCTCGGGAGGAAAGCGCACGTTCATGCCCCCACACAAGACGACGACTAACTCCCCTGGGGAGACTCCAGAAGTACCCCAAGATCCATGTCCACACTGGAGAGGAATCCTCAGGTTCCGGCACCGACTCCACACAATGTCTTAGGCCCCGGCATCGAAGGGAGAGGAATCCTGAGAGGCCCCGAGCAACTCGCATGGCGCCTGGCCTTTCCTGAGGCCACCAGAGCGGGTCCCTGAGGTCCCCGTCGTAAGTCGAGAGCACCTGCCGCAACTCGAGAAAATCCATTAGGTTCTCCCCTCCAGGCGAGATGAGGCCCATTTCCGCTGAGGCGTCTCGACGCTAATCACACCTAACCTCTGGAACTTCCAA